>NW_009942286.1:8805-75881 GCF_000696875.1 Nestor notabilis | reverse complement strand
AAATGGCTCCTGTTCTTGTGGATTACTTTTCACATGGGGGAGGTGTAGTCCCTGCTGTTCTCCAAATCAGTTACCTTCCTGATTCTTCATTTCTCTTCCTTCCCTTCAGAGTTCTTGGTTCATGTTGTGGCTGAAGCCTAAAGCCAGACTATCATTTAGTTTTGGGAGCTCCTAGAGCAGCCTTGGTTCCTGTGATGTCTTTTTGGCTTTTGGAAAGCAGGGGACAGAGAACTTTTCTGACTGACTGAAGCAGAGGGGTTTCTCCTTCCTCAGCATATCGCTGCACAGCTGTGTTGCCCATGCTGTGCTTTATCTGTTCCTAGGCACTGAGCAAGCTCTGACAGTAATGACAGCCCAGCACTGACTCGGCCCTCATCAGAACAGTGTTCTCTTGGTGTGGCTGCTCTGCAGCCTTGGGTGAGAGTGCTGGGCTCCTGCTCCAGGGCTTTGCCCCCAGGAGGAGATGCCTGGTTCTGTGTGTATGCCCAGTCTCATTAGGTAGCACATGCAAACCTGCCTGCAGTCTCACATCTGACAGCAGTGTGAATATTGTAATGTAAGTTAGGGTGTTAGAAGGTGAGATTATTTACCTGGAATTTGAGATTCTTGCTTTTCTCACATGGTTGGGTTATCACTAGCCAAATTCAACCATATTTTATGAAGGACATCTAGCTGGGTAGAATAGAGCAGTCCAAATGCATCACTACTGTGAGAGAAAGGCAAGCAGAGCTCAGCTACTTTACTCTGGGACAGCATCTGGATACTTTGGAAGAGTGTTTATAGCCTACCACAATCTGTGGCATACACTATATCAAGTTCTGTGGACTTGATTAGTCCATTTCCAGGAAGGTGGTGGGGTGGTACTAGGGGAATTTGGAGCATACACACTTAGAATCAGGCTCTGTTTACTTCCTTGTGTGACATTTTGTTTTCCCTCCTTTTTTTACAGGTACCAGAGATAAATCAGGACGTGCAGTGGCCATAATAACAACAAGGAACACAGTCTGGTTAAACCCCCACTGCAATAGCACTGAGCTTGTACGCCTTCTTCTGTACTTGCATAGCATCCCAAGGTTTGTGACACTTGTGGGCTGACAGGCTTTTCCTTTCAGGGGTGGAAGCTGAGGCAGAGGGTGGAACAGATTGACTTTATTGGCGTAGGAACCTGGCCCAGACGGTCCCCGAACCGAACAGGTGGGGATCCACTGCTAGGGTGAACTGGCTTGTGTTCAGCAAGCATTCTGGCAATTTTGTGTCGGCCTTGTCCACATGCTGTGATAGAATTAGGTATGTACTGATGTTTTCATGCGTTGCCATGAATCCAAGCCATTCTTGCTATCCTTCATTAGCTCAGGAAATGGGGTTTTGGAGCTATGATGGGGCAGTCATGCAGCAGCTCTGTGACAGTGTTGTGACATGATATTTTAGGGCCAGCCCTTCAAGCTGAGAGGGAGGGAGTATCTGCAAGGGTTGAGAAAACCTGCCTTGATGTGTGGCAGACAATTCAGTTTGGAGTCTGCAAGCTGGAGTTTTCTGCAGCTACTCTTCCTTTCACTGTGACAGAGATTCCCTCCAGCTCATCTCAGGCTCTCCTGAGACTTTGTTTCACTTTTAGATGATTAAACTATTAAGAGGTAAAGCTAACTCTCTTAGTGATTTTTTGATTGTTCTGTTAACAAACAAACTGTTGATAAAGGGAACAGGCTTAACCCATAAGAAAGCTTCTGCTACTCATGCTTTGTTTCTTATGCTTCTCCCTTCAAATTTGATACTGGGCAAGATCTTTGGGGCTGATCCAGAAGGGGTGTTCTTGTGAAGCAGTGTGGTTAAGGCCAAGCTTGTCCCTGAATGCAGTTAGTAAGGACTGGTTTTCCTGTGTGGATTACCCAGAGTGGGCATCAGCACCTTTGCCATCAGTGAGATGTATCCTAGGAATTGGGAAGTTCATGTGGAAATAGCAAAGGTAAAAACAGAGCAATCCAGGAAGTGGTTTCCATATGTATATATATTTTGGTTAGGAGAAGGTGGTTTCCATATGTATATATATTTTGGTTAGGAGAAGGTGGCCAGTTAGTTCCCTGTCCTTACAGAGCTGTAATGTACTGGGTTTTCTTCACCCTATCATGATTACAGGTTCTGTTTCCATAGTCTTGTTGATTATCATTGTTGACAAAAGTGACCTCTTCCTCTCTGTCCTTGCAGACCAGAATGTCAGGCTTTGGGTCTAACTGTTCTTGTGGATGCTCGTCGCTGTTCACCGGTTCCCGCTCTCTTCAAGGCATTCAGCACACTGCAGGTGAGCCTTGAGCCTGGGCAAAGGAACACTAGTTGGCTTGCTGTCTTGCTTGAACATTACATCTCCATTTGCTGCTTATGTCTCCATCTGCTACCTGGCTTTCAGTTGGGTTTGGAAGAGGGTTATTCACCCAGCCCTGTCTTAGGAGGATGACCTGGACGTGCCAGACTGCAGACACAGCAAAAAACCTAAGCAAGTATGAGCTGGGGGAGAACACCCCTCTCTGCCCGTCCAAATTTGCTTCTATCTCTGTGCTGAGAACACCCCATACCCAACTCTAAACACTGTCATGAAGTATAATCCTCGGAGATGTTGTCCCCTGCACTGCAGGGCTGTGTGGAATACACAGGGAGGAGGAGAGGCCTCTGCCTGCTGCAGAGGGAAGGGAAGGACACTGCTCGTCTTGCCAGGTGGCAGAGCACATGCAGCTGTTGATGTGGCTGTCAGTGAATGATTGGAATCAGACATGCTGTAACTCTGAATTGCTCCAGGTCAAAGGCTTTCAGATCAGTCACTTGGAAAGCAAGTGGGCTGTGCTTCCCCCACTCCCAGGTAGCTTCTATCTGTTGCTGCCAGGAAGCCAAGGAGATGCTGGGATGCAGCTATGACTAATCGTGTTTAAGCAGGTGTTCCTTCTAAATCAGAGGTTAGGTCTCTTAGGACTCCAACTCTGCAAACTGGAATGGGGCAATGTTTTAATGAAGCTAGTGTCTCTGTGGTTTGTATGCTTCAGTGCCACATCTGAGAGTTGGCGCTGAGTCAGAGGTCTGTCCTCCTGCTTCCTGGGCTGGGTGGAGCTGTGAGCTCTATCAATGTGCTGCTTCTCTGTGATGAAGGAATAATTGCATGCCCTGCTCAGTTCTGCAGAGGGAACAAGCAAGTATGTTCTATTGTACACTGTGCCCACATGGCAATGGGCTTGCTAAAGCTTTTGAGGATTTTCTTGCCCATGTAACATTCGTGGTCATGGTAGTGGGATGATATGGTAATCAGCAAAATGTTAAGGCTGTCCACAGTCTCAT
This sequence comes from Nestor notabilis, assembly GCF_000696875.1. Taxonomy (NCBI): domain Eukaryota; kingdom Metazoa; phylum Chordata; class Aves; order Psittaciformes; family Psittacidae; genus Nestor; species Nestor notabilis. The sequence goes on along the minus strand of NW_009942286.1, from coordinate 72,563 downwards.
ACAAGCATGGCAGAAATAAAGCCATTCTAACCTTAAGTTTCCTACCCTCTGAAAGAAGGTAGGGGGAAGCTTTTTGCAGTGTCTCTGTAATATCCTGCTATGATGGCTATTTGGATCTGAGCACCTTATTATCAGGGTGGTGCAACAGTTAGTTAACCGGGATTTATGTGCTACAAGACAGACTGCTGGAGCTGAGCGTGTGCTCCAGGTAACAGGGACTGACAGAGGCTGATGGCTTTGCTTTTAGTTTTCTGATCCTTACTCTGACTCTTCTGCAGACTCTGTAAATGGGACCTGTTCAGCTAGCTCATCATCTGGTTATGGCACAGGAATAATCCCTCGGCTCCTCTGAGATCCTTTAGCACTTAACCTCGGTGATCCCACTCTCATCTGCTCTGAAACAAGGATATAGAGAAGTACAGAAAACTGGCTTTGACTGCAGTAAGACAAGCTAAACTTTCTGGAGCACAGTGAGGTTTGCAGAAGCACAGACTGAATGTTCCCCCTTTAAGGTTCACAGAACAGATCATCTCCTTGGGGTCCTTTCTGAAATCCCTGACATATCTCCCAGTGTCTCAGATCTCTGGCAGACTGTCTCTGGAGCTCATTACTCTGCTGTTCTTCTCTCTGCTTTAAGAGGATTTTATTTATATGGCTTTTATGAAGCCTACTGTGCTAATGTGGGTGCAATCTGTTAAATGTTGAGACCCAGTCTTGCTTGTTCAACTTCGAAGTGTGGTTTTCTTCTTGGCTCCACACTGGGTGACCACAGATCAGATGTCCTAGTGCAGAGTCCCTTCCTTCTGCAGTGCTCTAATACGTTAACCCTACAGAACTGCCCTGGTGAGGGAAGACTGATTCCACAGGCTTCTGGGTTGAGATCTGTCAGTCTGAGGAAATACTTCTACTTCTCTATCTTTCCTGAATAAATGCATGAATGGAATTAAGTGCTAATATACAACTTCTGTCCTACAGCACTGGGATACTGTCAGTTGCTCTGCCTAGAGCCACCTAGTAAACTGGTGAGAGCTTCTCATCCTCTCGGTCTTCAGGGTGGGGGCAGTTGTGTTCTGCAAGCTTTCTTCACCCTTCCTTTTTAGAATATGGGTGGGTGGGAAACTCTTCTGTCCAGACAGCAGCAGGAGCTGGGGCAGAATATGGTGCTGCAGCAGAGCTAACTCAGGAAGAAGAAGGAGGAACTCTGACAGCTCTGCGTGGAGGTGAAGGGAAATGCACAGCATGTATGTGCTGCAAGAACAGATCAGGTTTGTTCCTGCGGGAAGCTGCCTAATGATGCTTTGAAGCAAGGATTTCTGCAGAGGTAAAGGCTGCTGTGGTGTTTGTTCACAGGTTGTCACTACTAAGCTCTGTGGTGGGGGGCCTGTTAATAGGTGCTTTGCTACTCAGTAATGCTGGGCTGATGCCTTGGTATGTGAGCAGGCAGAGCATCGACAGTGGAATGTGTGCACTGGCCTTCAGTGAACAGGTATCTGTGGGATTTTCCTCTGCCTGAGTCTTACTGGAGTGAGATTCTTTTGAAGTCTGCAAATCAGGTGAATGCCTGATCCTATGATCTGCTGCCTCTGTTTGTTGGTTTGGGAAGGGAAGAGTGTTTATGAAGACAACTAGCAGTTGGAAGCAGAAAAGCTCTATGCAAACCTTTCTGTTCAAGAGGACTATTTGCATGCCCTGTTACTGCAGAAGTACAGAGGACCTTGGTCTGATGTTGGAGACTAGGGACCTCGCACCACTCCATCAGAAGTGGTCGCTTTGAGACTGAGCATTGGTTTTTAGGGACTTCCCATCTACACAAGTGTTCCTGGCAGCCTGTGCTTCAAACTGTGCCAGTGTTATGACTCTGGTCGTGGACTTCCATTTGGGTCAGGAAGCCAGAAGAATGTTTGAAATTTAAGTCTGAGAAGGATAGAAAAAAGTATTTAATTCTCTTTTTAAAGAGTATTACTAAAAGGATGGGTATTTGCTGTGATGCTTTCTGAGCTCCTGTTGATACCCTTCCTTTCTATGCTGTCCACACTGTGCCTCTTTAGGGTCTTGTTCACTCACATGTGTAGGACTCTGTCTCTTTACTTCCAGATAGCTGTTTTTGTTAGCAAAGTTGGTAAGAGTTGTGCAGAAAGCTGCAAGAAGGCTTCCTCAAGTAGCATCCTGCTGCTTCCAGCTCTGCCTGTCTCCTGAGGCACTCCTGTAATCTGCTTTAGTCATTTTGGATTACTCCATCAGTGCTGGATGAGAGTGACTTCTTTTCCGCTGTTTAAAGAAAAAAACATGGAGAAAAATGCTTGCTTTCTTCGGAAATATTATCTCCTCTTGGACTGGAAAACCTTGAACTTCTCCCCTGAGAGATTTCTTTGGAAATGGTTTTCCAGTTTCCATTTTCAGAAGTAACAAACAAGCAAGTAAGTGTTTTGGCTGTTGTAACCTCATGTTACACCATCACTACCTCTATCCCTTAGTCAGATTGCACATCTCATGACTGTTGGAGTGGAGAGGGATTGTGAAAGGAGAAATTTATTTAGTACCATGGACTGTCTTGAAAGTGTGGCTACTTTCCATTCTTCAGCACCTTCTAGCAGGCACATTCAGAGCTGCTGGTATAGTTGTAATACCTCCCCATTCTCTTTCAGATGAGCTTCAGTATTTACCTAATGCAGCTTAGTTATGCAATAAATTCTTTTTGGCCTTTTAACCAGTGTTGAAGGAACAGTGAAAGTAGGAATAATTTGTTTTGTAGAAAAGGATTTGAGAAGAGTTGGAAACATCTCACAGTTTTGGAAGTTTTTTGGTTGGGATTTTTTTTCCTGGCCATTCAAGAAGATCCTGCTTTAGGACTACATGAGAGAAAGGTCTTTTTCCTCTGCTCTGGAATCTCTGCTGCTGCTTTCACTTGCAGTACTGGATCTCCTTGTTTTGGCACTGTGTCTTAATCTGTGTTCTGGGCTCAGTGACAGGTTAGATGGCTCAGTCTCTGCTGGTCCACTTGCCTCTGTACTCTGGCTCTACTGCTCATGTCAGATCTTTAACCCTAAACACTGCCAGAGCCATTTATTTAACAGGTATCCCTTGCTGTCACGGCCAAGCAATACTAGAATGGATTTGTTGCTTGACAGTTCCTGAGATCTTTGCAAAATCAAAGACAATCTAGGGCACATCTTGAAGGGATGACTCTTACTTAACCGTGTGGCATGACAACTTAAATGGCTGTTGTCCTTGCTATCCTGGTTATCATGTAGGTAGTGGGCCTTGCCTCCATGGTCTGGTCTTCCTGCTATGTTTCCCTCTTCCTGCTGTCACTCTCTGTGCCTGTTTCTCACTTCCCTGTAGAGTGCTTCTGTAATTGGAGAGCTGCTCCTGGATCATGGAGTTTGAACTACAGCTGCCAGACATCCCTTGTATTTGGACTTTCTGTCGGTTTAACAGTAGCAGCAGGATGCAAATCCTTGATTGTGAGTTGGCAGTAAGTCAAGACAAGATGGTATTTTTGACACTGTGGGATAAAAAAACCCAACAACTTCCTTTTGGTTAGAAGAAGTAACCAGGAAAATTATCAAGAAAAAAATTGGACATTGAATATGGTTCTTTTCTTGTCCCTGGCCTCTTTCTTTGCTTCCTTAAATGCTGCAGGACTAGTTGATGTGAAGGAAACTACTTGAAGGATATGGCCTTGGTGCTTTGCAGAATGGCCATTCCTATACCTGGTGACTGCCTTCCAGGCTTCATAAATACCTCTGAAGGATAAGTTGCAATCTCCTATACAAACCTGGTGTGGTACATCCTCCTAGGTATCCCAGGCAGATCGATAATGGCTTTGTGCTCTGTTCTGTTGTAGGATATAGATCCTAATTGTATTCATGGAGTACTGCTTCTGGTTGAGAGAGACCTGACTTTTCGGATGGAGAAGCCACCAGCAGGACAGGTAATGGAACTATTTGTCCAGGGGTTGCTGGGGAGCTTTTGCCACCCTTTATGTAACTCTCCAAACAGCAGTTTCTCTGACCTCTGACGTATGTTTATTCTTACATGAAATCTCTGCAGTTGTTCTCTCTATTTTATGGCCATGGTCTCTTAGGGGTGTGGTATTTATAGGGTTGTAAAGTTTATGTGAACTGAACAGATCTGCCGTGCCATGTTTACTGCCGAGTCCTTCAGAGACATTTGTGTGATAATTATGGCAGTCTGCTGGGGCCCTGGGAACACAGGGGATTTGTTGGGAACATGGAAAGCTGTACGGAGGAGCCCTGCACAATTAATAAGGATAGAGATGCTTTTCGCATTCTCTTGTTAACAAGGGAGGAAATCTGTGGTAAGGAAGAGATCCTGTTAGGCTAAATCCTAAACTCCATCCTTTGAAGGAACTTGTTGTTTTCCGGGATTTTGCGTATCTCATGTTTCCTCTCCTTACAGCTGCTGCTGCAGTGGCTAAGAGTCTGCTGCAAGAGGGCAAAGAGATGAGTATGACTATGAGGCTTCCTTTGCAGCTGAAATTTCTGGGGAGACTAACAGGAGGTGCTAATGCAGGAGGGAAAATCATCTCAGCATCACAGAAAAACCCCACTGGAAGTAAATCTGCCTTGGTATTCCATAGCTGTATAAGAAGTGTAGGCACTCTGCCATTCTGTGGTGAGTGAAATGAGCATTAGACTGTGTCTTAACATCTCTCTCTGCTGTAAGACTGTTATAAGCCACAGAAGTTGATTGAAATTCTGTGCTTGCTGAAACTCTGTAGTCTTCAGAGCAGGCTAGGGCCTCCCTTTTGTCTCCCGTGGATGAAGACATTGTGAGTAGCATCAGGTTTGCTCTGTGTGTGGTGTGCTGCCCCAAAAGGCTAAAGAATACCGAATGCTATTAGTCCATTTCCTCATTGCCCCCATGTGGAAGCATCTGAAGTCAGAAAGGGGGCTGCAGGCGTGTGCATGCAGGGAGAGCTACAGAAGACATTAAACACGTCGACGGACTCCAAAGAGCGTAGGATGGAACAGAGCAAAGGCTAATAAAGACACAGCCATGCAGGAGGAATTGGAAGCATCATCACTATTTTGTAAGGAGGTGGAAAACTTCACAATGTGTGTGTGGGGGTTAAGTGTTTGCACCTGAGTTTCTGTGTTTGGGCTGGCTTCCGTGTACCTTCAAGAGCACTTGTCTGTCTCTCTGGTGAGTATAATGCTGCTCTGAGGTACTACAGTCTTGCAGAAGGTTAGTTATCTGTGTCAAGATACAGGAAACGCTTGGAGCAAATAGCTGCTGAGGTTGAGTGGAGAGTCGAAGGTAGGGCAGAGGCTGTGCTGTTACAGTGTTTTTCCAGGAAGTGAGATGGGGGAGCTGGGGGCTGGATTTAACCTCTCAGCTCTCCAAACAAATGCAAATTGCAGCACAACGGGAACATATGAGGGAGTTGCTCTGCTTCTACTAGGAGGTACTGGCTCTGGAGAAGGCTGGCTGCTGCCAGACTTCCATCCCAGCCGTTCTGCTTCGTGAAACAACATGTTGTGGCTTGCGTTCCCTCGAGGTTCACCTACTAAGCTGTACAGCAAGCTACTCTAGGATTGAATTGACTTCTTAGTTTTTTTCTGTCATATTGTAGTGATGTTGCAGATACATCCTGTGTGCCTTGTTCCTGTGCAGACAGATAAAGGATGCTGGATAAAGGATTGTTAACCTTCTTCTCCTTCTCCAGTACTCACATACTAATAGAAATGTGCTATTTTTTCTACTATTCCTGTGCAGTTTGAACTTCTCACCTCCATGAAATCCCTCCATAAGCACATAGACAGCTCACAGCTGCCTCTAGAGCTGGATGGGACCTTCCCTTATTGCCACCGGGACTGGTTAAGCTTCCGCATGGTGAGTGGGATGGTCTTGTATTCCTTCATATCTGAGAGAAGAAATGGCATGGCAAGGGAGTCGAAGTAAGAGGATCCTGTCAACAGCTGAACATACACACATTAAATAACAATGGTTTCTGTAACAGCTAAGTATGCAAACCTCTGTCAAAAGAATACTAATACTGCCTTCATAAAATGGATGAAGACATCCACAGTACACTGTGGCCTACTGGTATGACTGTAGGAGCTAAAGTTTTAGTTTTTAACTCATCTGCTTGAACTGCATTAATTCTTCCTTCCCTTCAGAATAGAGTCAAATCTGAAACAGGATCCAGTTTTGTGTGATATAAAGTGGCAGTTCTCTTCAGTCATGCGTGGAAGCTTAAGGACAGACACTTTTTAAACTGATCTCAGGAGAAGGTGGTAGTATCATGTTGCCATTGAGCTAAAAGTCAAGAACCTGCTCCAAACTCTTGTTTGGTTTGGAACAGGTTCCCAGACCAATCTAAGAGCTCCTGAATGAAAGCTGCAGTCCTTGCAGGAGTGAAACTTGGAAGCTCCTCATAATCAGTTCTGATACTTCTAGGAGCATCTTCTTCGTCCTTTAGATGTAACTGACTTATTTACCAAAGTTGTCATCAAGACCTCTTTAGAAAGCATCTAAACTAAAAATACGGAGAAGGCTCATCCATGGGGAGCATTGGGTTCCTCTTTGAGAGCTAGCTGTGTGAGGTGAGGAAACAAAAGCTTCCCCATGCGGATTCTATTCCTCATGCAGTGAGTCTTAGAAGCAAGGTAATAGAGTAGGGGGCAGTACCAGCAGTATGTTCCTTCTCCCTGTTGTTTGGCTGCTTTGAGTATCCCTCAGTACCATGATCCTATTTGGCCTTTGTGCTCTTCTCCGGGAGAGCTGTGGATCAAGATACCTACAATGAACCGTGCCCTAGTGTGGATTAGAGCCAGCCCAGGGTGCAGGGAGGCTGACCACTCTCTGGAAATGTTTGAGCTGGCCCAGGTTAAGCCTCAGAGGCAGGGGCTGAAACTGCAGTACCCAGACTCAGTTTCTAAAGATGGCACCTCAGCAAAGGGTGCTGCAGCCACCAGTCCAGTGCACACTGATGAGCTGTGGCAGGACTGGAGGCGTTACTGGCCATGCACCACGGTATGTGCAGACTGGCAGGAGTCTGCAAAAGTAGCATTTATGGCACCAATCTCTGTACGGTCATGCTGTATGGTCATATGGAGGGAGCATAAGTCCCGTGGATCATGTGCTTGCTGAATCTTTGTCGTGGTTTAAGCCCAGCCGGCAACTTGGAACCACGCAGCCGCTCGCTCACTCCCCACCCTCTTCCTTCCTCCCCCCACTCCTGGAGGGATGGGGAGGAGAATCAAAAGAACGTAACTCCCATGGGTTGAGATAACAGCTCTCCAGTAACTAAGGTATAATACAAACCACTACTGCTACCAATAATAATGATAAGAGGAATAACAAGGGAAAAGGACACAACCACTCACCACCCGCCGACCGATACCCAGCCCGACCCGAGCAGCGATCTGGGCCTTCCGGGTAACTCCCCCCAGTTTATATACTGGGCATGACGTGCTGTGGTATGGAATACCCCTTTGGCCAGTTTGGGTCAGGTGTCCTGTCTCTGCTTCCTCCTGGCTTCCCCTCCTCTCTGGCAAAGCATGAGACTGAGAAAGTCCTTGGTCAGAGTAAACATTACTTAGCAACAACTGAAAACATCGGTGTTATCAGCATTGTTCCCAGACTGAAAGTCAAAACCACAGCACTGCACCAGCTACTAAGAAGGAGAAAAAATGACTGCTGTAGCTGAACCCAGGACAATCTTTCAAAAGCTGTATTGAGAGGTATTTGCAATGCTGAGAATAGGCAGGATTAAGTCTCTTGTAAATATGCACACAAATTGGCTGTCTTCACGTATAGTTTGATTTGCTCATCCTGGTGGGTGACAGAGCCATACCTCTACTTCCAAAAGGCTTGGTGGTCTTTTGGCTCTGGTCTCACTGCTCCAAGGGCCGCGTAGCGCGCTGCAGCATCTGAAGCAGGTTGAGAGATCACCGAGAACACCACTTTGTCACTGCTGGCAAGCTGCAGGAGTTAGGTTTCATGTGTGCCAAGTGTTAACTTACCTTCTCAATTTATTTTAGAACCCCTTTGTTAAACTTGCATCTGAAAGTATTAATAAGAACCTGAGCTAATGCACTAGAGGTACAGAAGCCTAATCTTGGTGCCTAGGATTGAATTTGAAGTTTATTTGGCAGTGAGGAAAGAGAGAAGCTTTGCAAAAGGTTATGGATTAGTTTTCTGGGTAGAGTTGCGGGAAAAACTTGAGAGGTGCTTTGTGCAGAAGCAAGGAGCATGATATCAGACTACTTTGTGTTTGTGTCTTACATTTTAACATGCAAAATGTTACCAAAGGGAGTTAGTGTAGGAATCAGTCTGTATGGGTTGCCTATTTATAGGATGTGCTGATGTGATAATGACCCACATGCTCAACCCCTTTTAGATCTGCATTTATGTGGCAAACAGTGTTTATTTCCTGTCTGGGTGATCTCACCTGCATCCTGCCTGCTAATCTGTCACTGCTGGGGCTGTTCCAGCACTCAGGGGAGGAGGGAGTTCAGCTCAGGAAGAGTGAAACAGCTGCTCTTTTGGTTTGTTTTGAGCACTGTTGTTTTGGAATAGCTGTTTGCAGTGGCCGGAGGGTGGCACCTGACAAGATTTAGGCTTTATATCACTGCCTTCTTAGAAAAGTACTGCCTTCTTAGAAAAGTACTGCCTTGTGAACCCCTGTGAAATGTTTGGAGTGTTTTTTTGTCGTCGTCCCCCACCCCCAAAATGAGGAGGGATTTCAGATTTTTCGGTAGTTTAAAGTGCTTAATTGTGGAAGCTTTCCGGTTTCCTAATCTTTCATTTGCATTACTTTTGATATAAAGACAAATTATTTAAAGTAGAGAAATTCCAATAATTCATTGTATGTTTTGTTCCTCCAAAATTCATACATAGTGATTCATCTTAGTGGGAAGTTACAGGAAGAGTGTGGGTTGTAAGTGAACTGCTTTTCTTTTCTCAAAAGTATGACCCATACCAGCCATGAGTATGTAGGTTTCTAATGTCTGCATAGAGGCCTTGCTGGGCACTCTTGCACGTGTAGCGTGGTGCATCTGAAGCCTCTGACAGGCCTCTCTGCTGATACAGAGATGTATAGTTGAAGCCTTGGGTTAATGTGTTTGGTCCTCTCTTGATTTCTGCAAGCTGAGAAGACAGCTTTCCTGTCAGCTATGAGACAATAATCTCTGCCTTGGTCCTTTCTTGTTGTAGAAGCTGGAACACTTGCTACAAGGATGCCAAAGTGCTTGTGCGTTCCTCCAGGGAGCTATTCATAAAGTGGAAACTGGGAAATTGCCAGAAAGAGCTGAGGTAAACGTGTCCCTCACTTTGCATCAGAGAGGTAGACAGCAGGAGGATGGGTGGCTGCAGAGAAGTTGTAACTTTGAATTTGCAAGGTGGTGTTCCAAGTGCTGTGTGTCACTGTGGAGCTGTCAGGACAGCAGGACTAGTAGAACCTAATCCAAATGAAGTGACAGAGGCTTTGCTGGGTGTAGAAGCTGGTTCTCTGATCCATCAGCATCACCCAGAAGATTCCTTCAGCTGTACTTGTTGCTGATGGTGCTTGCTCCAATACCGGAGCACGTTTTTAGCAGCTCCACAGCTCTAAGGCTGGTGCTAGCATTGATGTCTCTAATGCTGAGCAGCTGCCTTGGGCTGTGCCATAGAAGGTTGGCTTGAATGGCCTGGGATAAAGTTAGGTGACAACATAGACAGTGTTCACCAGGCCAAGGTTGTGCTGTGCTTCCACATTTGGGGCGTCCAGAGCAGAAGTTTGGAAGCGGGCAAGGAAAGGAGGGTACAGAGATGAAGCCTGTGTTGTTGCAAACATTGTATTTCCCCACTCTTGGGAAGCTGCTGTAGTCCTGATGTGGAAGGAAATTGCTGCTGGCTCTGCACTGAGTGTCCCAGTAGTTAAAGCAATAGAGGATGTTACAGTGGCCTCCCTGGGCCTTTGAGTATCCATGTGTATATCCACAAACCTTTCAGGTGCACCTTGTCCCACAGCCTGGACCCATGCAGAGCCAGGCTCTGAGACCAGTAGGAGCCAGCTGTGAGTGGAAAATGAGGCTGGAAAGCTTGTTCTTTCCGTGCCCTGCAAATGGAACATGAGCAATGATAGGAATCCGGTTTCCGTTTTAGCCTGGTGGGGAAAGTATTGAGAGTATAAGGAATGCTGTTTATCATTTTGGGCTTGGCAGCCTTGACAGAAACAGCTGTGGGAACCAACCTCCCTCTTCCCTTGGGTGGGCCAAGGTGAGATGTGGTTTGTGTGTTTTGGGTTGGATGCTGGTTTTCACCTGTTCCGTCATTGCCTGTAGGTTGCAGTAACTGCTCATCTTGCTCTTGTCATCCCTGCAGGAGGCAGCTGTGCTTCTGAGGAATTACAGGCAGTTGATGAAGAACATTCTTGAAGACGCACGACTCGTCAGGCTGCAGCTGGAGGGGGGAGCGCTCCTTGCGAGGTTGAGGAAGGAGGAATCTTGTGTCACCCTCACCCACGACTACAGGTGAGCCCCAAGAGTGGGAGAAGAGGTGGAGGTGAGCAAACAGCAGGCTTAAGAGTCTCTGTGAGGTGATCCATCCTTGGTACATGTGAGAGAACAGCTTTGTGTAGTGAGGACTTGTGTTGAAAACAGCAAAGGTGGAAAGTGTAATGACTTTTACTCTTTTCCTGACTTCTTCCCCAGTCTAGAAACTTGTCTGGGCGGGTTCACTTAAATGGTTAAAGCTTTTTTCCAAACCAAATCAGACTTACTGTCTGTAGTGGAGCAAGGGCTGGATATTTTGTGCATCTCTAAAACACAGGTCTTAATTGATGATACCAGTGATAAATGTTTACGTCCAGGCTGTCATTTACTGCGGTCCTCCTTGTGCAAGGGGATTTCCAAGGACCTGAACTGCGAGGAATGCTTTCTGGCTGAAGCAAGCTCAGTTCTCATCACACACTGATACAGTTTGCACAACCAAATATTCACTGCCCACTTGCAGAATTGGTATGAGAAGCAGGGTCTGAGAGAGACCAGCTGTTTGAAATGCCCAGGGCATTGCACAACTCCTGTTGGTACTGTTAAAGCACCTGCAGCCTATCAGCGTGTGATGGCTTCTGTGCTATGTGCTGTGCAAAGAGCAAGGCAGGAAGACAGACAGCCCTTGCACCCAGGAGCTTCCAGCATGGATGTGAGAGAGACGCTGGCATGTGGATGCAGACGAGGGCTTAGTGGGTGGCAGGGCAGCCTTGTTCTGGTTCATCTCTTTGTTGCCATTGCAAGCTGGGAGGTTTTAAGGGAGGGAGTGGAAAGGAGATAACAAAATAGCTTAGAGAGTATCTCACATGAACAAAGAACAACATTTCTCTTTGAAAAGTCAGCAAGTGGATGACAGTGCGAGTTGCTACCCCCCACTGGCAGACTGGGGACAGGCCCTGTAACTGTTTCTTCTCCCTGCTCGCTGTGAGTCTTGTCAGCAGCTCTGGCAGTTTGATTTTAAGTTAAGCCTGTGTTCTTGTGCAGTGAAATGATCAACTTTGAAACCTGAGCTGACAGAGCCCCAAGGATAATTTACTGCTTTGATTAGCTTAGCAAGGGCAAGGGTGGGGGATACACATAATTCTCTGATTGCAGAGTGTGTGAGTCTATGCTAAGGCTGTATAACATGTTCTCTGTTTAATTTGGGTTACATTTGTTGCCTGCCAGTGTGAATGGAAAGCATATGCTATGGGTCCTCTACTCTGAGGAGCGTAAATGAAGATAGTGAGAGAGAGACCTCTTCTAACTTGTAGAGTAGTTGCAGGAACTAAAATCCGTCCAGTATTTTAACTGAGGATGTGCCAGCTTGTCATGTAACTTGGGTCAGAGGACTAAAATCCACTCTTCTTTGTTCCAGGATCCTTTCAAATGGGAAAAACCCCCTACCACTTGGCCAGAGAACTCTGTATAAGGTGCTTTTGGGTTTAGTTTCTCCATTGCTCTGCACTTGCTCCTTCTTTCCAAACTGGTGTGCAGATGTTAAAGGTTCTGAGCTCTGTTCACACTGTAAAGGCTCCAATGATTATGATTTTCAAAGACTTCTTTAACAGGAAGGATCAAAGCAGGGTCGGGACAAAATACTGTAGTTGGCTTACTAAGCTAGCATGGAGTGGCTCTTGATGTATGTGTACCCAGTATTAGATTTCTGACTGGTGACGTGTGAAAATGGAGCAGAACTGGTTGTGTCTGTGCTCTCAGCAGGGCCTGTTGTACTGTGTTGGATTCCATATCTAGTCCCCTAATGCTTGAAATCAAATTATTTACAAAAGCAAGTCAAATGGCTTTACCCTTCTGAGCCACCTTTTGGGCTCTTGTGTTAATCACGCATCGTGTTGGCTTAGTTTCTTCTTTTCTCTTGTGGTGCAAAAGCCTGATCAAGCAGAGTCATGACTGCCAAGACTTCTTAGTCAGAAGCTGAGCCCAGGTGTGAACAGGTATCTGTCCAAATGTGCAAAAATTTTATACAAAGAGAGGAAGAGAGCAGTTTTCTGGACTCTTAGCTTCACCTAATTAAAATATGCCAATCAAAAGTGCAGAACTAAAGGTATTAGCTGTGATCTTTCCTAAGAAGCATAAAAAAGACAAGCCCCGCTACGTCCTTACCTTGGGATTTTTTTTTAGGGGATATGTTTTGCCATCTCTGACAGCTGACTTCTTGCTAGTTTGTGGCTTCATGTGGCAAAAAGAATAGCAGGAGGTAGTAAGAACAGAGGTGGGCGAACCTGTCTGAAAAGGCCTGACTGCAGGTTAGGGAGCATATGCCAAAGTAGGCCAGGAAGCAGGCTTGTGCTCTGCGCAGGTAGATGGTATCTGCCAAATATCTTTTAGGAGCACACAGCAAACAAGACTTGCTTTAGCCTTTCTTTAGTCATGGAACTCTTCCCCTGGGGTTGGTTTTGGCACATTTCCCAGCTCTGCCCTCCTGGAGAGCTGAGATGCCCTTTGGAGTGTTGCATGACATAGATCAGTGGGATCTCAGCGCTGCTCAGATCTGACCTGGGCTTTGCAAGGGTGAGCTAAGCCAGTGACACAGCTCCTTTCCTGCAGAAATTGAACTCATCGCGTCAGAGATGGGCTCATGCAGGAGAGATGCACTGTGATACATCCACATGTTTCTGACGGATGCTTTAAGAGCCTCTAGGAGTCATTCCTGGATGGTCTTATCCTGAGAGATGCTGTAGCGCCACAGCAGTGTCTCTGACCGGTAACTACTCACTCTGTTCCCAGTCTGAGCTGACCAGGAGTCTCCATACTCCTTTCTCCACCACGTACCACTGTAAAAGGTAGCCCTGCCCATCTAGCTGCTTATCCACAAAGGGAAAGAAAGACTTCTCCAAGTAGTCTTTCTGGATCTCTGCCTTTTCCTGGCTTAGAAAGGAGGAGCTACATTACAGAATACACATCCTGCAGACAGCCCACCTCAGGGAGCTGACTGAGATGTGGTGTGCTCGGCTGGTCCCACACTGCTCTCCCACCTCCAGGAAGACATGGCTGAATTTGACCTACAGTTGGCCTGGTTGTGGTACGGGTGAGCCAGTATCTTTGTGGCACCTTGTTCAGTGCTGTAATGATAATTTCAACACAGCCTGGCCACCCAGAGGTGCTGGGGGACTGCTGAAGGTGTCAATGCCACTGATCTACTGTGGTAGAGCTGCCTGGCTTCAGAGCCACCACATCTGCCTTCACACCAACTGCTGCACTGGAGGCTTGGTGCTTCTCCAGGTCTGTTAGCTGAAAGCTTCCAGGTTTTGCTCTCACAGTCTTCCTGGGGATTGAAATGCAGAGCTATTAGCCTAGCTGAAGTTCCTCTAGGTAAGTGTGGACAGATGCCACAGAGACATCCATAACTTTGATGCTATTAATACTTACTTTTGCACTTTTGGACAGGAATTTTTTAATAAACACAGTCTTTTTAATTAGTTACATAGAATTGGCTAGCAGGTGTATCCTTGGTGACAGGATATCTAGGGTATTGATCAGCCACCCTGTGGCTTGCAGGCAATTCACTATGTCAGTGCTGGAAGGTGGATTAATGCATTGTTTATTTTGTTGTGGGATTTGAAGGCTTCTCCAGGCTTATGATAGATGTGTTAGAGGAGCTGCCAGAAGTTAGGCAGCAGGAGTGGGAGCTCTTGCTAAAGTAGGGCTAGGCAGCGAGGCAGGGAGACTTTTAACCTGGCTTTTAGCCAGACATTTTCCACTGTTGTTCTCATTATTGCTGCTCTTCCAGCATAGCCAAGAGCTGGGAACACTTGCGTAGATGAAGTGTCCAGTGATGCCTTTTGTCCTGTGGATATTCAATGAGTCAGAAGAGGAGCAAAGAAGATCTAAACATCTTCTATTAATATAAGGCTGCTTAATACTAGTTGAACCAGAATACACCTGGTGTGTGCCTTGCTCCACCAGCAAACCTGCCTTCTCAGTGTGGCATGGGAGTGGGATTGCATAATGCTCTGCATGTCCATAGAATCATGGAATCACAGAGTGGTTTTTGTTGGAAGGGACCTTAAAGCTTATCCAGTTCCAGCCCCCCTGCCATGGACCACTAGAGCAGGTTGCTCCAAGCACGGTCCAAGCTGGCCTTGAACACTGCCAGGGATGGGGCAGCCACAGCTTCTCTGGGCACCCTGTGCCCGTGTCTCACCACCCTCACAGGGAAGAACTTCTTCCCAAGATCTCACCTCAGTGTCCCCTCTGTCAGGTTAAAGCCATTCCCCCTTGTCCTGTCACTACAGGCCCTTGTCCAGAGCCCCTCTCCAGGTTTCCTGTAGCTCCTTTAGACACTGGGAGCTGGTCTAAGGTCTCCTGGAGCCTTCTCTTCTTAGGCTGAACAAGCCCAGCTCTCTTAGCCTGTCTCCAAGCAGAGCTGCTCCAGCCCTCGCAGCATCTCTGTGGCCTCCTCTGAACTCTCTCCAACAGCTTCACGTCCCTCTTGTGTTGTTGCCCCAGGACACGGTTGGTTTCTGGGCTGCAGGTGCACACTGCTGGGTCATGTTGAGCTTGTTATCAATCAATACCTGTCTTAGTGGTCAAGACAGCCACAACACTAGGTGTGAGAGCTAGAAGAAAGAGAAAAACCTCAGATGCTGAAGTAATGAGTAGGCTGGGTGCTGGGCTGTGCAGCATGGAACCAGAAAAAGCATAGTCTCATCCCCCCCAAGCTCCTCATCTGAAAAGAATTTGTGCTTGCAAGCTGTGAATAAGCAGCATATAAATAGATAAAGGAGTGAATTCTCCTTTTGTTTGCAGAAGGCAGTAGAGTTTGTCTCTGTACTTGGAGGGTGGAGCGGCCATAGCCAAGAGCTGGTTTTGTGAGCTGGCTATTTTTAGTGTGGCTCAGTGATCTTACTGGAAGCTCTGGGTGGGGGCTTCAGCCGAGCAGAGGTAATGGGCAGTGTGGAGCTGGCTTCCTGAGCAGCAGTTGCCAGGTTCCTGATGCTGGACCTGACTCAATTGCAGCAACAAAGAGGGTGGTCTTACAGCTAACAGTTTCCACACGCAGTATTGAGGCACTAGGTCTGCTTGAAGCTGCGTCCAGTTGATGATGCAGTGGGCTATAGCTGTGTGGTGCTGTAAGAGCTCGTGTTTGTGGGTCTTCAGCAAGACTCCCATTAGTAGCATCTCCAGGGATGCTCCAAGGCAGGCACATGCTCCTCTGTGGTGTCCAAGCTCCTTTCGCTGGATGTAAACTTGGGTAATGCACAGGCTCTCAGGGGCTCCAGGAGGGCCTGGTGAGGGACTGCACAAGCACCATCTGAAGCTCAGTCTGTCTGGGGTAGAGGTGGAGGGACTAAGCTGATCATCCAGGGGGTGAGGGAAGAGGGGAGACAGCGGTTTGATGTGTAAGTCCCGGTCTGGAGGGACTGGGATTGGCTGGCCTTCTTGGTTTAGAAGGTAAATCATAGAATGATTGAATCAACCAAGTCCAACTGTTACCCCAAACTGATAGCTGCTGGTGGTTGTACCCAGGCAACATACAGTGGGAAATCCTTCCTGATGGTAATATTGACTCCTACATTCACCTTTCTGCATTACAGATGTGTTTGTTGCAGTGATGTGGCCTGTTTAATGGTTTCTCCTCTGTGTTTCTATGTTCTTCAAAAGGCACTGCTTGCATCCCTCTCATTTATGCCATTTTCCTGGTTTGCTTAACTGGTGCTTGTTCATCTTCCTGCCTCTCTGGGAGCTTTGGGAACCTCTCATGCTCCCACTTGCCATAGTGCACACTCTTGACATAGTCTGTGAGAGGCATCTTTCATTGGAAGGTGTCCTTTGTGTATTTCTCTAGTGGCCCTGAAACCTTCATCTGTTGGATGGGACAAGCTCTCAGTACACTTTGAAATGGGATGAAACCCCATGCTTAAATCCTGGCCTCACAGACGGGCAGCTTCCTGCCACAAAATGCCTCTGGACTGTTGCTGGCGACACAGAAGATGCTGACAAACATTAACGCTTTAGCCTTCAGCAGTGGCAGTGCTCTTCTGTGGGCTCCTTTGTTTGTGTGGGGTGGAGGGAGGAGCACAGGGCAACAGTTCTATCCAAACACATACCCTGCTGCTTGGTATTCATTTTCCTTACAGTCTAACCTGTTCCCTTTGTGGTGTGGTGGCTTTAGCCTGGTAAAAAGCACTTACGCTCACATTAAACAAACCTTATTGCTCTGTGCGTAGAGGAGCGTTGGAGCCGTTGTTGTTCCAAGCAGATGAAGGGCTGTGTGGAGCCAGTCATGGCACTTGCAGACAGGTAAAAGATTGCAGAATTCTGGCTAGGTAAGTTTTAATTGTTCTTTTAGGCTTTTCATGAGCTGATCCCTCTCAGCTCCATTTCTGCTATTTATTTTCTGCTGTCTTTTGTCCTAAATCTTCCTGGATTCAGTGGGAATTTACCCAGAAGGCTCTGGTTTGGCTTGTTCTTGTTTGCAATGTTTGTCATGCCGACAGGGCATTAGGTAATTAATGGCACACTGTTTTTTATCTGCTTAAAAATATTATGGAAAAAACTGCAAAAAGTTTCCAGCATATTATGTTAGCTGAACCTCCTGAAGTTCCTGGCTCAGCCCAGACCATCCCACGAGCACTGAGTTTTATACAGCTATGTTGGGGTGGATGTTTCTGTTGCTGGGGTAGTTAATGTTGGAGTCACTGCTGTTATGTGTATCATAAACACCGGGAGTGTGCAAAAGGAGGGTGGATTGGGGAAATAGGTGTGTGGCTTTAAATGACAATAAGTGTGTATTTGAGCAGGGCATCTTGAAACCCCGGTGGTCCTAGCTCTGGGAATGCAGCTGTTAGACTAGAGAAGTCCACCTAGATAACAAGTATAAGCATAAATAGGGATGAGGTTTGGAGGTAGAAGCTGTTTACAGAGGTTTGAAAACCACAGCTTGGTTTTCCCAGAATGGCTTTTCCACATCCTATCTCAGGCCCCACTGCAGGCTGAGCTTTCCCCATGTGTAGGCTACTTGTTGGTTTGGGATTTCTTACAGTATTTTTTTCTTTTCCAGTCACTTTTAGGATCTTACTGGGATTTAAAACCAACTGGAGTCTGAATACAATTTTATTGTAACTGAATTCAAGCCAGGCTGGGGATTGCAATCAAAGGTCGCAGCTTGGGATCATGCTTGGATGCTTGTTTAACTGCAAACATGAATCCCTTTGCTTTTAAAGGGACCTCATAGTGTATTTTTGCTAGAAACATGTTCATTTGAACTGTGCTCTAGAAGAGCACTCATTGTCTGCGGTGTGTTGAATTAATTGGATGGATTGTTCCCAGTGCTCATGCTTATCAGGTAACCTGGTAAGGAGGGATTCAGGCAGGGCTGTGGTCTCAGCTAGATCCCATGGTCCCATCGTGAATGGCAGGAATCCCACAGGCAACCCCAAACTTGGTGTTTGACCCCTAGGCCTTTTGAAGGGCACTTCAGGGTTCTAAAAAACTGCATCAGTTCCTCAAATACTTTTATTAGGTAATTAAAACCACCATGGCTATGTGTGCTGCAAAGAATAACTACAGTTTATTTAGCAATAGCTGCATTAGCTTCCTCATGGCCAGGTTGGATTCTAGTCTCAGATGCATGTGAAGTTCTGAGCTTGAAGAGCAGGAGTGTGCATTTGAGGTTGACTTCCTTTAATGGGACCATTACAAATGTGGCAGTTACGTAGGTTGCTACCAAAATGCATTAATGGCAATAATTGCATTTCTCTTCCTGCAAAACAGCCCTCAGGCACACAGGACTTTCCCTGCAGAGCTGGGAGGATTTCTTCCTGGAGCATTGCTCAGGGTGTTTCAGTGATTGTGTAGCCATGGCGTCAGCACAGAGTATTGTAGAATCACAGAAGGTTTGGGCTGGAAGGGACTGTAAAGCCCATTCCAGTTCCAACCCCCCTGCCATGGGACACCTTCCACTAGACCAGGTTGGTCCAAGCCCCATTCAGCCTGGACTTGAACACTGCCAGAGAAGACACTTTGATTTCCATTTGTGTCCTTAGATTAAGCCATTCTTCAAATTTCTTACTTGTCAGATCCTATTAATTTTCTCTGTGTGCTCTTCTAGTTGCATCTCATTGCTGTTGGCAGGCACAGGTCATGCAGCACCTGCTCTTGTAAGCTGGCTGGATGCCTCTTCTATAACCATCTATTTTCAAAAACGAATCAGGTATTTTGCTTTGAAAACTAAAGTGTAACTCTCCAAGACCAGCTTTTTTTGGAGGATGGATTCAGACAGAAATGGTCTTTCTAAATTATAGGTTTAAAATTACCCTGCCATTATAGAAGAGCTTGGCAGTTCTCCAGAAAACTGAAGATGTTTGGAACCTTTTCTGCTTAAACAATAATTGCCCAGTGAAAACAGGATTTGGGGAAACATTAACTGACATCAAGCTACTCCTTTTTTTTTTTTTTGCTATAAATTATATTGACTCTGCACTGTTGCAAAATTAATTTGGATGATTTGACTGTGTAAGAATGTAGTGAAAGACTCCTTATTACCACACTCACATGTGCAGGGGAACTTCAATGCATCCAAACACATCTAAGCTTAGACAAGACTTTCCACTGACTTCAAACAACTCTTTTCTTCCACAGAGTTGTGCAGGCCATTATTAAAATCTCTTTAAGGTTCTTAACAACCAGGTGCTTCCCATTGTGTGACAGGATGGAAGCAGTTTTTGCTTCTTCAACCAAATTTCAGTATTTGGTTTGTTTCCTCCAAGCTGCCTCAAAGATAATGCAGGGAAAGAAATGAAAAACTCCAAAGTGACTCTGAAACAGTTCTCGATTCCCATGCAACTCCCTGTTGCAAGATATTGTTGAGTTTACTAGTACACTGAAATGATTTAGAAAGAAGGTTTTTAAGATATCCATGGGTGCATGTAATATATAGGTAAACAGCTGTACAGAGATTTGGGAGAACATGCTTAATACCCAGTGAGTACTGGAAGTGCCCAAGTGAATTGGAAAAGCAGACTTTCCCATGGACTGTGAGTGGTTTTTTTTATTTGGCTCAGTTTGCCTACCTAATTTATACTACAGAGAGGAAAGGCCCATATTTTCGTCTGTGTAAGAGTGTAAAAGATGGATGTTAGTGAGCAAGCCTGTCAGGCTAGTAAAAGTGAACTGTCAGGAGCTGACAATGTATGAATGGAGTTACCTTGGAGATGCAACAGAAGACCAACAACTAGACACTGAGGTTTTTAATGATTGCCTGCCAAGCAAGGCAGAATGTGTGAAAACAGTATGTCTGGACCTTGAAACAAAGAAGAGGGATGCTGGAGGAACTTGGTGGAGGAGAAGGAGGAGGAGGAGAGATGGTGTAAGGCCACACTTGAAGTTCCTCTTGTGCTCTGAGCCAGAAGGAGCTCTTTGGAAACAGTTTTTCTATGGGTGGCCTGTGTGCAGTCACTCAGCAAGCCATGGATAGGATGAAGGGAAGGGGCAGCTGTAAGGTGTTGGATTGTGCCCTGCTAAGTGTATCGATAGACTGCTTCAAGCATTCACGGACAACAAAATGACTTAAATAGCAAGAGTAAGGCATTTTGGATGATATATACCCTCAACAGCCCAACTTCCAAATAAAAGAATACATAACTTGCAGTCTTCTGAACTGAATTCTCTGTCCAGTCCCTGTATATAATGTAAACTCCCAAACACATCCTTGACTGTCTCTAGATCAGTTTGAGACGCCTGTGGCTCAGTCGAGCAAAGGTTTTCCACGTGTGCATTCAGTACCAGGTTGTCACTTTGAGTGCCATTGAATCAGCTGAGATAGGGGAAGATGACTAAGTACCTGGAGTGGTTTGCTGGTCATCAGGCCAGTGCTGGGCTCACATGTGCTCCAACAGGCTGGTCTTGTCATAGAGTCATAGAATGCTCTGAGTTGGAAGGGACCTTCAAAGGTTACCTAGTCCAACCCCCCTGCAATGAGCAGAGACATCTTCAACTAGATCAGGTTGCCCAGAATCACATCCAGCCTAGTCCTGAATGTCTCCAGGGATGGTGCATCCACCACAGTGTCCACAGTGACACAGTGAATTCAGCTCTGCACAGTGAGTTTGTGATAGGCCTATTTCTGTTTTTAAGAAAGTATTCAAAATGGATTTGTAATTGCTTCCTACCCCTCTGCCTTGAGGGTGATTTTTATTCCCCATAGCTGCAGTGTTTCTTCAGGAAAGCCTGTTTTGTGAATCTGGGAAATGTGCTGTCTCTTACGTGCGAAGCTGTAGGATTTAGAGCTTTGCAGCCCAGGCTGTTGATTGATTCCTGTCAAGGAAACTATTCAAATCTGAGACAAGTGGAGGCCTGTTTCCTCTTTCAGGCATTGAAAGGAGTGGAGTGAGACTCCCTGGATGCCTCCCCAGTGTCAGATCATACTCTGTGCTAGGTCAGCCAATGCAGGAGCTGGAACTTGTGTTTCGAGTTTCTACGCCATAAGGTTATCATCTTGTGATACCTTGTTAAGCATTGCAACCATGCACGCTGTCTTTATCATGGGTTTGGGTGGACATAAGGACTTTAATTAGAGAAAGGTCTAGCAGGTCAGTCTAGCTTGTTGATGTGATGCTACTCCTTTGATAGCACTCACCAAAGTGATTTCCATGAAAGCTCAAGAGAAAGGTTGGAAAATATTTTGCCTCACGACAGGATAACTGCAGATGTTTGCATGTAACAGCCTGCAGAGTTACAGGTGTTTGCTTGTCTGTGCCAGTGGGAGGAAGAGAGTTTGCTGTATCTGTGTACTTTCCTGCGTGTATGAGAGCATTCATGCCAGCTGGGACTTTAGACTCGGGAGTACCACTGAAGGGTGTCTGCCTGTCTGGCCATCACCATGCTGGAGCCTCATGCAGAAACTAGGACCTGACAGCTATGCTCTGCTGCACAAAACCCACCAGCAGAAATGTTGTTGGCAAATACAACTTCCAGCCATCTTCCCAACTGTTTCTCATTAGCTGTCCTAGCTGTGTCACTGCTGCTGATGGGAACTGGCCTGCACAACCTGCACTGGAAACACACTTCCCAGCACTTAGCCTGGCCAGTGGTTGTGGCTCTGCTGTTGGAAGTTCCTGGGTTGGATCTGGGTCTGTCCCTAGGAAAGGATTACAAAACAGAAGGCTCCTATCAGCCCTGTTTGTTTACGGGGGTTTTGGGAAACGGAAGCAGCATTACAGCCAGGGTCTTTCCGCTAAAGCTTGTGGATTCTCTGTAGAGAATATGTCTCCTCTGCACTGCAGTAGCACTGATTGTAGTCCATAAACAATCTGGTTATTTTGGTCTGCTCTTTGAAGAAATTCATTCAGTCTAATGGTGTTTTGAAGCGGAAAAACAGAAGTGTCTAAGAGCTTGAGTTTTGAGAAATTGGCTATTGTGCACTGGGTGGAATTCTGAGTGGGAAAGTCCTGTGGGTTTCTGCTATGCAGAGCTAGTTGTCCAGACCCTTTGCACTACCTCATGTCAGTTAAGTACTATCTAAAAACTACAGGATGGTTGCCACTAAATGCTTGTTTTCAATTGCATTTTGTAGGTTCAGGGTTGCCCAAGACACAAATAAATGTATATGCTGAATTGCTTGTATTAATTTCCATTAGCAAAGCTTTCAGAGTTTTATTAGCTCCCTATTTCACAAGTGCTTTGGATAACTTGAATAACATGATAAAAAAGCCATGCTCTCATAAGCCAGAAGGTTGTAAGACAATTGCAAAATGAAAGCTGGCCTAGGGTAAGCTCAGGAGATGCTCAGGCTGCTGAGTGTGCTGGTGTAAAGCGCAGCTGAAGGAGGCTGTGGGACTTTGTTGTAGGTGTCTATTGAGTCCATACTTGTAAAAGGAAGGGAAATCTAGAAGCAGAAGAAATAGAGAAAGAAAGAATAAGCTTGAATGCTATTCTGTCCTACATCCTGTCTATAATTCACCTGAGCTTGTGCTGGAGAGGTGTTGCACACAGCTGAAAGATGGTAAGATGGTGAATATTAGTAAGTTCCTTGGCTCCAGCACTCAAGGGCCCTGGGCTCCAGCCTGAACCCCTCCATCCCTGCCTCTGCACAGAGGATGTTACCTTCTGCTTGTGGCCAGGCTGACTCTGGTGTTGTTGCCTGCAGGGCTTTGGTCAGCACATCTGCCTGTGGAAGACCGGGGGCTCTGTGAATCTTTCCAGCACAAAACTGTAAAATTTGATTTCTCTTGGCTCTGGGGTGCTGTACACTGTGGTTTTGTTTGGCTGGTGGAAATTCTGACAGAGTGGGGCATCAGGTGCTTCATATTGTCACTCAGGAGAGATTTGCTTTCTCATGATTACTTGTTTACTTACTTTAATTCAGATGGTGGTTTTGGACACAGAGACTGCCTGACCCCATGTTTGTGAAAGTCCATTGATGGACTGATCTCTGTTTATGAAAAGCTGAGGATCCCATCTGAAGGTGTGATAAGTACACTAAATTTTGCAGGGATTCTGGCTGGGAGGAGATGCTCTTGTCCTTCTTGCCAGGTTGTCTGCATTGGGAACAGAGTGGTTAATCCCATAAATGTGCAGGGAACAGCATTATTCTCTTCTGTTCTCCACATGGAGATGGCCACTGCAGGTCTCATGGGGAGGATGACTGAAGTGCTGAGGGAAGGACCTCATGTGGAACCCCTGACCAGACTTATGTCCCCTTCCAGAGATGCTCTTGGTGCTGCCAGCGTGCTTTATAACCGAGTTGATGAGGGCGTTCACCGGCTGGTGATGCTGTCAAACAAACGCATCCAGGAACTGGAGCTGGTGATGGAGTTCGAGAAAGTAGAAGAGTGTTTTAAGGAGGTAAGGCCTGTCTGACAGTTCTGGTGACTGCCTGCTGCCACCCTCTGACTGTGCATTCCACAGCAGGTACTGGGCCTATTGGTCTCCTGTGTGAGGGTGTAAAATGAAGCCTGTAGGCCATGAAAAATAACAACTGATGGTGGAGTTGCACAGTCTCCTTTACTGAAACTCTTCAACAAGAAGTTTTATGTCTCACTACCCTGTGTGTGTGTGTGTGTTAAGAGTTGTGTGCTGTCTGTCACCGTAGGAACCTGCATCCAAGATCAGTACTAGGACCAGTTTTACCATTGCTCTTCCAGCATTGTGGGCTCTTCTCCTCTGAAGAGAACTGGATTTGCAAAGGAGGCTGTAGCTTACCTGTTGTTTTCACAGGCCAAGGTGGATCCAAGAGATTTAATGACCTCCCATTTGGAGGTAGACACGTGGACGCCATGCATTATGTGTTCAGGACAAGAGGTGTGATGCAAGAACCTAGTAAAGACTTGCTTAAGCACACAGGTTCCTAATACCAAACAGAAATGAAAAAAAGGCACAAAGGCAGGCTCTGCAACCTGTCCCTGCTTTAACCTGAACTACTTCTGATGGAATTGAGCAAACCTGACTGCTACCAGCTTTCTCTGCTTGTGGATCACCAGTGATGGCAGCAGTTGCTCCTGCTTTTAGGCCTGCCTAGGAGCTCTAGAGGGGCTGTGCCCCTCTCCATATCAGTCACAAGCTGGGAACCTACCCCCATGTCCTCCTCTTGCTGGTGGGCTTGTCCATGGGCATGGACTTCCTCACAGTCCACAAGACTCAGTTTATCCTTGATTGTGGGGTTGAGTTGGGATACGGATTCAGATAATGGAGGAAAACAGGATGCATGGACATTAGGAAACATTTATTCTGTCCCTTCCCCCAGGTGCAGCTCTGCCTGAAGCATTGCAGACAAGTTTACTAGCCTGTTTTTAAACCCACAGTGGATGGAAATGCTCTGTTATCCTGTCTGGCCTCCTGTGTCTGCTTTCTTTTTAGGACACTCTTGTCAGTAGGTTCTCTACCCATGTTTGAGGATACAGGCTTATAACTGCAGCCATGGCTGGGCTCTGTTGAGGCACCTGCAGTTACTGAACAGCTCTGTGGTTAGCAGCCTTCAGAAAGCCAGTAGCTGTGAGTCCCAAAGGACCATAGAATGCTGCAGAGAGGGAGAGCCATCAGTACACTCACAATGATGTAGTTCCTGTCCTGCCAGTCAAAGAAGAGAAGTGAAGTAGGAAACCTGGCAGCAGGGAGATTTTGTCCCATTTGGGGGTAACAATAAGGGGAATATCAGGCCAGCCTGAAGGTTGCAGGGCTTGCATTAGATTGTGGCTCACCCAAAACAGAGCCCAAGCAACTACTTGCCGTGTTTATGCCTAAAGCTAGTGAGCAATAGCAGACCTTTGCAATTACTCAGGAACCTGAAGGGGAAAAAATCCTAGCAGGAGGCTCAGTCTGAAATGTCAGGTTGGGAGGAGAAGTGTACACGCACATTCTTTCCGGTCATAAAATGACCAGCGTTATAAGAGCAGTTCCTTGCTCTTTCCACACAAAGGCTACCTTGGTGAGTAGCACAGGGAGACTAATAGTGGAGCTTTCCCCTTTTCTCCTAGGTCAGCAGTTGGATCGAGAATGTTGGCAGAAAACGGTTAAAGGAAACAATCAACCTGGATGATTCTTTGGAGATGCTGCTTCAAGCACAGAAGCAGTTCAGGGAGTTTGATCTTGTTGCCAGTGTAAGTGTTGTTGGATTGGAAAAATATACTCTCCAGAGACTGAGTTGGGAGCATTGTGTGTGCTCAGCCAAAGCCATGATGCTAAGGTGGCACTGGCAAAGGGTGCATCATCAAGGTGCGTGTCATTCCTTGCACTGCTTAGCTTCACTGCTCTTCTGCTGTAGACAAAATCACCAGCTCAATGCCTTAGTGGATGGAATTTGCCAGTCTTGAGGAAAATAACTACTATGATGGAAGATGGATTTTTTTTTTGTAACTCCCTTGATGTGCTTGTAACACTGCTTTTTCTTTTTGATCGTAATTGACCTGGACATTGCTGTGTAGGCCTTTACAAGCTGCTGTGTGGCTACTATAAATCATAAAAGAGGTCAGGGCTCCAGAATTCTGCTGTAAACAAGTACACTCCTGCTTGTGTGATTTTGAACCTTAAAAACCAGTCTAATTAGCCCTAGTTATTAATGACCTTGAAGATTTTCTGCTGTCCGTGTCAAGGCTCTATCCTCATACACAAAATCCCATTTGCTTTCAGGAATATTGCAGAAGGGGGCAGGAAGCACTAAAGACGATGGATGGCTGGGAAGACTTTTCCTCTGTGGATGTGCATTCCTACAGGGTGAAGCTGCAGACCTACAGAGATCAACTGGAGGAGTTCTGCACTCAACTGGATGAAAATAGGCACCAAATCTGTGAGACAGTCAGGCTGTATGAGTTCTTTGACAAGGTAAGACAATGCATCTGCTGAATGCAGGAGAGTGTAAAAGCCTGCTCGGACTCAGTCCAGAGTTTGGCTGTTTATGAAAGGTGTGAACAGTGTGTGCAGCACCAGGGAACTGGATCTATGACCTACAAAAGCCCCCTATGCTCATGTGTCTGCAGTGATTATTTTCAAGTCAGGAAGTGGAAGAAGGGGTGGGTGTGTATTGAAGAAAGTCCCCATCAGTTCAGAATAGAGGTCTTCTGCTGCTTGTGCTGCAACTTTTAGGCCCCTCTCACGGCTGCAGTGGACAGAAAGATCATGGTAGTGCCGGCTCTAATGATAAAGGCCAAGAGATTGGCTGCCTATGTCCACTCTTGGCCACTGTGCCAGGGTAGGCTGCCTGCATTTTGCTCATACTACATCCTTACACCCTGGTAACAGCCTACTGACTTATCAGGAGTAGCACCCTGCTACTCAGCCCTAAATATAGCTCAGTTCCTCTCCTGTGGAGGCCTGTGTAAGAAAATAGAGCACCAGAATGGGGCTTGTGGGGGGTGGCTGAGGAAATAAGGGGACTGGGCTGGCTCAGGCATCTGGGAAGCAGGAGAGGGTGTGTGTGGTGACTGTGCTGAGTGCCTGACTTTCTTACCTGTTTGGGTTAATACAAACACACCCATTCAGCAGACCTGCACCTGGATTTGGTGTCCTTCAGTTTCTGAAGTTGCAGATGAATAAACAGTAGGATTTTTGAAGTGCATTTTAAAATACAGCTTTGGCAAGCATAGAAGGCCAGGGAGCCTGTGCTCCATTTATTGCACACTTGTACAAACATTGGGTATTGAAGTTCTCAAATTCCACAAAGAATAGACACTAAAAGTTAAGCTGTACCAGATGTAGGTGCCACTTAGTTGCTGCCTCTGAGCTGTTTTGGCTGCCAGAAGTGCTCAGGGGAGGGGGGAGGAAATTCAGCTAGACATGAAGACATCAAGAAGCATTCTGTGTGAGGGAGGAGAGTGGAGAAGACAGCCCAGAACATTATTGCTGTCAGGACATGGGAGGATTCAGTTGTTTTGGGAATGCTCTGCAGGCCCACTCTAGCTCATCTGTGCAGTTTGCCGTGCAGGTGGGGGAGCCTCCTGTGGGAATCTGTAAGTTTTTAATTTTTTTCCCCTCCAATGGAGAGGAAAGTACCTCCTGTGCTGTAGGAGAACAGTGCTTGAGCACAGACATTCAGGGGCTGCTGTAATCCCTGAAACACCCTTTGCCATCATGGGGATCCAGGGAAGGATCCCAGAAAGGGTGGTTTTTGTTATGTTTCTTCTGATAACCAGAGGCACAGAAAGGTGCTAAGATGTGCTTTGGCATATTGGCAGTTCTGTCGCCAAGCCAAACATTGATCCTATAGGAAGCCACACAACCAAAGCTGGAAATCTGGAACACAAACATGGACCGTAGCACATGATGGCTACTCCATTCTCCTCTGGAGCACAGACATGGACTGCAGCACATGATGTTCTCCATTCAGGTACAGGAACTACATTGTGGTAGCAGCTCTTGCGCTAACAGGGTGGTGAGCCAGGACTCAACAGCAGTGGGTGTCCTTTCACAGCTTCAAAGCCTTCCAAAGCCAGGGCCATTTGCAAGGGCACAGGTGTTACACAGACCCCAACGGTGGCCCGTATCTTTTCTTAGGGCATCATGGCACTGCTCATACAGCTTCATTCTGGGGGATGACAACTGGAGAATGCCCTTCTTGTGGCAGCAGCACCGTCATCCCTCATGGTTGTGCCTTTTATACTGCACAGTGAAAACTGAATGATGGTGGCACAGGGTGTCTGCACAATGTGTTGGTGTGGAGGTATCTTGCTTTAGTGAGGGAGGAGGATTTTGATCTCACTGGTTTCAGTAGAACTATAAACAATGCTGGTGGTGTAAATACAACACGTATGTACCGTGAACTGGTGGCCAACTGAAATCAGGGAAGGGGGGAACATCCTGCAGCTGTAGGGTGAGTGCAGGGGCTGCTGTGCAGCATGGCAGTTCTTTCAGTAGTGGTTATTTTGATCTTGATCTCCACAACGCTTTTTGCTTCCCAAAGCAAAGTCAGTGGTGTAGTCTGGGAGGCAGAGGAAAGCAGGAGATTTTTATCTTCAGCTGCTTTCACTCTTTTCTAATGCTGAGCTGCTTTGACCTTCCTGCAGTGATCTTGTCAGCGCCTGCCTAACCCCCCGTCTCTTCCTTAATATCTGGCAGGATATCCACAGCAGGAGTCTACGCTAAGCAATGTCTTTGATTTTCCTTCTTGTAAAGAGCCTGCAGCATACTAGACCCCAGGATTTGGGGAAGGAGCCTGAGGATGAGTAAGGCATATACACTATGGTAATTAGCTGGCAAGCTCAGATCTCTCCAAACATGTCAGCATGCGCCAAGGGAGCGTAGCACCCACCACAGGAATCATCATATTCATCTCATGTACCTCACTGACTACTAGGAATGGGAGGCTCTGTTCTGCTAGCCCTTCTGCTTTGTGTGGGGGGCAGGGGTTTTGTAGCGTGCTGACATGGCCTATGGGACAGCACAGCACAACCCCATATGGTCCATCAAGGCTGTACTGCTTTTTCACTGCTTGGCAGTTCCTGATGGCCTGTCTAAGCTCCCTGTGATGAAGCAGGCTGAGCTGGGCCAGACCACATGGAGCTTGCACATTGGCTGGCAGGGTTCCCTCCCCAAAGCCATGACTGATGCCAAGCTGGATGTTTCTGTTTGTCCTGCTTCCTTTGTGGCAGGAGCTCTTGGTGCCTAATGAGGGCTGGATGGTGTCTGGGCTGAGGCAGGGGTTCTGGGGGAAGCTGCCTTCCCCATCTCTGGCAGTAGGATGAGGGTTGTTTCTCAGTACCACAGATTCAGTGCGGGCATATTCAGGGACCTGCCATCTTCCTGTGGCTTCAAGCCTGGGTTGGCCGCTGTCCTTTGCTTACTCAGTTCTAAAAGACTGTATTGGGTTCTGGCACCAGGTGTGCCACATGGTGCTTCGGAGAGAACTGGAAAGCCAGTAACACTGCCGTAGCACACCATCATTGCCAGGAGGAGCTAGAGCAAGCCCCTCTTTTCCCTGTCTGCCTTGTCAGCCTTCATGTTTTTTCCTTTCTCAAGCTTTCTTTGGGTGAAGTTATTTCCCAAGTCACTCCTCCAGCTCTGGGGCAACAAGACAAGAGGGGTGTCGAGCTGTTGGAACAAGTCCCTAGGAGGCCATGGAGATGCTGCAAGGGCTGGAGCACCTCTGCTTGGAGACACTCTGAGAGAGCTGGGCTTGTTCAGCCTGGAGAGGAGAAAGTTCCGGGAGACCTTAGAGCAGCTTCAGTGCCTAAAGGGGCTACAAGAAACTTGGAGAGGGGCTTTGGACAAGGGCCTGTAGGGACATGACAAGGGGGAATGGCTTTAACCTGACAAAGGGGACAGTGAGATGAGATCTTAGGAAGAAATCCTTCCCTGTGAGGGTGCTGAGGCCCTGGCAGAGGGAGCATAGAGAAGCTGTGGCTGCCCCATCCCTGGCAGTGTTAATACCAGCTTGGATGGGGCTTGGAGCAACCTGCACTAGTGGAAGGTGTCTCTGCCCTTAGCAAGGGATTGGAACTGGATGAGCTTTAAGGTCCCTTCTAACCCAAACCATTCCAGGATTTTGAGTCTTATAATCCAGATCTCCGCATGCTGTTGACTTTACCATCAGCAAAGTGTCTGGACCACAGGCTTGGAATGGTCCATGTGAGAGCTGTGTGCCCTGTCAGGACTGCAGCCACCTAACTCAGTGTTGTGTCTAATGTGCTGAAGCACTCAGCATGGGCTCTGCCCGCCCTGGAATGACAACCAGTGCTGCAGAAGGTCAGCAGTGAAGGCACAGAATGCTGCTGCCACAAGTCACTCGGGGAGAAGGCACTGACCCAACAGGAAAAGGCAGAGTCCCATCACCCAGTTCAGCACCTGCATCCCCTACAGCCTGCAGTCATGTGGTGCCCAGAGCCTCACGCTGAACTGCCTCTATCATTACAGCAGGGCCTGAGGCAGCTCCAGGGGCTTTTTCCTGCTTATCAGGCTGTTGTGCAAGATGTTGCCTCTTTTGGTGCTCAGGAAAAGTATGAGCATTGCTTTACACTGGCCTGGGAGCCTCTTGCAGCATAGGCTCTTGCCTTGTATTTGGTTTCTGAGGGAAGTTGTTCCGAGTCCCACTGCTCAGGACTGGTGGTGGAGTGAGGCTGGTTGAGAAATGGCAACATTTCCCTTGTTGGGATTTCTGTGGGGTCTGCTCCATGAGCCATTCCTTCAGTGGCATTCTCTGCCACCTGCAGGTCCCTTCCCTCGAAGAACCCCTGGGCACCAGCCTGTGCTAATTCTGGTTCCTCCGTAGTGATTTCCAGCTGTCCCCAGCTTCTTTCTGCTGCACACAAGTTGCTGCTGCTTCCAAGCTCCACTTAGAGCAAGCAAAATGTTGCCCAACCCCTCTCCATCTGTGTTGACATCTCTCCAGGAGTGGGTTACCTGTGCTCACAAATGGATCTGCCTCCACAGCCAATTCTCCTCTGCTCTCCTTCTCCTGCTCAGCCACTTTGTTCTTTGTGGCTTAGAAAACAAAGCCTTTGGCAAGTGAAGGAGGTGCCTGCCCCTCCTGGGGGAGGGCCAGCTGGCCTGCATTTGATTATGGCAGTGCCTCCTCATTCCTCCCTATTGTCCTTGCTGCTGTAGGAATGCCAGCCTTTTTGCACTCCATCCCGTGAACAAGTGTTGCTGCCTCTGGGGCCCAAAGAGGGGCTGGGACTCTTCTTCCCACTCCTCCAGGCCTGTCTGGCAGGAGAACCTGACCGCACATCTCCATGCACCTTTCCTCTGAGCCACATACACCCGTCCTGACTCCGGCAGCAGATGTACACAGCAAACCCTCTTGTAAGTACCAAGTGTCCAGCGCCCCGGCTGACGTGTGAGTTGTACTGTGACTGTTTGGAACAATGCAGAGAAGGCTTTTCATTCAGCTGCTTGTGTGTGTCTGTGTGCATCCAGCATGAATCAGAATGCTTTGTGTGCAGCTTTTGTGTGCTCAGAGAGAGCCCCGTGGGCTCTGAGCATCTTTGCTTGGTCCCCCCAGATCTCAGGGTTGTGCTGCCTGTAACACAGCAGTGCCTGTCCCTCTTTCCTTTTATTATTGCATGATCATTTCAGGGGGCATAACTTAACTGAGGTAGAAGTTGTTGCTGGGACTTCATTGCCTCCAGACTGGCTGGATGTATGCACAGGACAGGTGGGACCTCTCAGACGCCTGTTAAAGGTTGTGGATGGCAGAAGAAGGGACTGCTCTCCTCAACTGCTCTAAGGTTTGCTGGGTTCCTGTCCCAGGAGGGACTGAGACCTGCTGGCACTGTGTTCCCAGCTTCAAGAGATGGAGGTGAACTTAGGTGTGACATCAGAAATCCAGAGCCTGCTAAATTACCTGATTTCCACAGGTATCATTACCACTCGTTTCTCCCCAGAAGCTTCAGAGCAGCAACTTGCTGATACCGTGTTTTCTGCTGTGCTTCATTTCTGCTGATATACAGTGTCACAGATGATGGTTTTGAGGAAAACAAAAAAAATCAAGTCCCCTTCAGAGGATAAATTATTGATGGTTCTTTTTGCTTAGCCTTTGATGAGGGAAGAAGGGTTGGGAATGCTAGTCTGTGGGAAGCTGGAAAGGATCCTGGTGTCTGTGACCTAAAAGTGAAATTTTTTTTTATTTTTATTTTTTTTTTAAATATATTTTTTCCCTATCACAGGGTGTTTGGCACAGTTTGAGAGTTAATTTTACTGAAAGGTCATTATGATTCCCTGCATTGGGAATGTGCTTGAAGAAGTGGAGAGTAGAACTTAGCGCCGAAGTGGAAAAAGCAGCATTTGGTGTGTCCTACTGTGGTGTGCTTACTGTGAACAGAGGTGCAGGTCGCTGTGCCACAATGCTTGTCTCTTGCTAGCAGTCTTGTGCAGGTCAGAACATGGCTTTGCGCCCCAGCACCTCTGAGCAAACGAGGGTTTGCTGTGGCTTATAACAATATCTCTGGGAGAGGCTTAACATGCTATTCTTTCTCTACCTCTGTGCAGAGATTTGCTTTTACTTTTCCAGGGATGGGCTGTGCAACATTCACAGTAACAGCTTTCACCTGGTTACGGGTGCAGGATGATGAAGGAAGATCCAAGTAGTACAACAGAGAGAAACGTATGCTGTGACTTCCTATGCGGTAAAACTGTTTCAGGGGAAGACACTAGTCTGGCTTCAGTACTGCCTGACAGCAGCTGCCTCATCTTTCTCCTTCCTCAGTTACACTGTGAAGTTGTGCCCCTAGACAGACATCTAGTCTGGTTTGCTCTCCTGTTTCAAGGGTGTCCTTTTTCATGCACAGCCTGGAGCAGTTGGGGGAATGAGCCTCCAGGTAGGAAAATCGATCCTCTGGCAGGATTCATGAAAGGTTAATGTGTGAAATCTCTCCCTTCTCCTTCCTGCCAGGTTTTAGCTGGAGAAGTCTTCCTGCAAGGTTAATAAGCCTCTAAAGTTTACTCTCCCATCAAAGGGGACATTTAAACCTGACCTGCTACAACTCTCATGTATTTTTCTGTCTTGCAAAATCAGCGATTTGGAAACTGTTCTGGTTTAGGAATACTCCAGTAATTCACTGCTAGATCTCCTGGTACCCAAGTTATTTTCTCCTGTGTTTCATCAATGACTTTATTGCTAAATTGGCACCACAGCAGTGCCCTTAGCTCCCACAAGCTCTGTGACAGGAGGTGAGTGTTAAATGGTAGCACTAGCATTGGATACTCCTTTCTGGTTACACAACATGAGTGTGAGACTGGTGCAGAAGTTTTTCCCTCAGTGTTACAGGGCAGCAGTGAATTAATTGGTGTTTTTCACGTGCTAAATCCAAGCACAATTGCAGTTGTAGGTGAGGGGTTCTTGGGTTGAGATGCTTTTGAACACATCCCAGCACCTCAGGCTCTGCTGTAGTGTATTATGATGTCTGTATGATGTGTTTGTGGATTGTGCAGGGAATAAAAGCTTTGATCTGTCTGTCTGGGGTCCTTCTGCCTCCTACTGTGCTGGCTGAATCCTTCCCTCACTGGAGGGCACAGCAGGAAGAAGAGGCTAGGGGAGGTGACCAGTGTGTAGCATCTTCTGGGATGGAGGATGCTCAGGCTCTGCTGTAGTGTATTATGATGTCTGTATGATGTGTTTGTGGATTGTGCAGGGAATAAAAGCTTTGATCTGTCTGTCTGGGGTCCTTCTGCCTCCTACTGTGCTGGCTGAATCCTTCCCTCACTGGAGGGCACAGCAGGAAGAAGAGGCTAGGGGAGGTGACCAGTGTGTAGCATCTTCTGGGATGGAGGATGCTCACCATTCAACTGTCTCTCCTGATCCCAGGAATCCAGCGCGTTCTGCCACTGCTGTATATGTGGGGGGGCAATGCTCGATGTACTGAAAGCACCTTCTGCCTTCGTCCTCAATGATGTTCAGAAAAGGGCAACAGAGCTGGTGAAAGGACTGGAGCACAAGGGTGATTAGGAACAGCTGAGGGACCTGGGGGTGTTTAGCCTAGAGAAGAGAAGGCTGGGGCGGGGGAAGACACCTTATCACTCTCTGCAACTATCTGAAAGGAGGTTGTAGTGAGGTGGGGGTCAGTCTCTTCTCCCAAGGAGCAAGTGATAGGACAAGAAGAAATGGCCTCAAGCTGCACCAGCAGAGGTTTAAACTGGCTATTAGGAAGAAAGTCTTCACCAAAAGGGCTGTCAATCCTTGGACCAGGCTGCCCAGGGAAGTGGGGGAATCACCAACCCTTGGATATCTAAAAGGCATGTAGATGTGGCACTTACGGACATGGTTTAGTGGTGGACTAGGCAGTGTCAGGTTAATGGTTGGACTTGATGATCTTCAAGGTCTTTAACTACCTAAACAATTCTGATTCCTCTGTGTCCTTGGCTGCCCATAAGCATAAAGCTGACAGGTGTGTGGAAGTCTGGGACTGCCCTTCTGTAAATCGGGTGGGATCAAATCTCCTGCAGGATCGTGACACCGGCAGCCAGGCAGTAAGGACAGGGAAGCAGCATTTCCTCACAGCAGGTTTAGGGATTTCCCAGCTCGTGTTGCAGAGGAGTGCATTGCACTTAATGTGCAAGATACGATGCTAGCAGAGATCTTCTCTCAGCTGACCCCAGCACGGTGCATGTGTGTAAAATGTTAGTTTTGGGTGCTTTTTTTTCCCTCTAATCTTGGGAGACGAGCTATGCCGTGTGACAGATTTTCTGCATATTTGTGTGCTGGCATCCATCTGGATGCTCAGATCCTCCTGGAGGCTGGAATTCCCTTTAGTCATGGGAGTTAAATAGATCTGTTCAAGCAATCTGGCCATTAAGCTCCCCTTGGTGTACAGATGGGGCTGAAGTTCACAATGGCTTCCATCTGCATATCAAAGCCCTGGACATATGGACAGGGTTCTCCCCAACACCCGCTCCCTCTGCCCAGGCTCCTTTGCCTGCTCCCTGGGGTTTGCATCCTCCAAGTACATCTTAGTGTGCTCTTGAACTGGGGAGCTATTTCTAGCTTTGTCAGCTACCCTGAAGAAGGGAGGCCCAAAGGTGAACTGGGGTTGCAGCTCCACAAGGCCCAAGCTCCCGCAGTGCAGACAGATCCCATCCCATCACTGAATAATAAATAATAAGAAATTGGTCACAGGGGAAAGGGTGTGAATTGGAGACTACAGAGAAAGCATCTATGTTTCCCCATCCTGGCCCAAGGGCACACTGGAGGCTTCACAATCCCCAGCAGAGCATAAAGACCTCGTTAAAGGGAGCCAGTGCAGAGGGGAGACACTTACACAGCCCAGCTTGTCCTTGCTGGCCTGTGGTGTGTTATTACAGTGGGGTATTGGCACAGTGTAATGATGCGGCTGTTGGGACAGATGGAAAAGCAAAGCATGCAAAAAGACTCTAGAGGCGGTATTAGTCTCTGATAAGTGATTTTTTGCTGTTGTGCAAGTTGCCAGCTTTGACTCATGCATCTTGCCATGGCTTGATCTTTAATCTGGTAATATGAGGCTCTTGGCTCTCTCCAAAGTGAGTTTTCCCCTTCATCAAAAGAAGCCTGAAAATCAGGGAGTCACAGACTGGTTTGGGTTGGAAGGGACCTTAAAGCTCATCCAGTTCCAACTCCCTGGACACCTTCCACTTAGACCAGCTCACTCAAAGCCCTGTCCAACCTGGCCTTAAAATGCACTGCCTTTCTCCTCCTCCTCCTTTTCTAGGCAGTGGTCAAGCACTCCTAAATTCACAGACTCACTTCTTCATATCTTCTGTTTTCTCAGCTATCAATGAGTTACACTCAACATGTGTAAGTCAATCTTCAGCTGCCCAGAGAAGCTGTGGCTGCCCCATCCCTGGCAGTGTTCAAGGCCAGCTTGGATGGGGCTCAGACCAACCAGGTCTAGTGGAAGGTGTCCCTGCCCATGGCAGGGGGTTAGAGGGGGATGAGCTTTAAAGTCCTTTCCAACCCAAACCATTCTGGGATTCTGTGGTTGCATGACTCTATAGTGACTGGTGTAAGGTGTCACGAAGTAAAGGACCAGCCACCGGATTCCAGTTGATAGGAACAGCAGGAGAGGACAGTGGCCAAAATGGGTTTTAGCATGTGGTTTGAGTTTGTCGCTGTGAGCATTAGAAAGGAGGGAGGATAATACCAAAGCAGTGAAACAGGGTCTGCTTTTATTCTGTTAAGAAGGGGTTGTGAGCAGACTCCACTGACAGAAGCTTTGCTGTGGGTGCACAAAGCTGCTGAATAGTCAGTGCCTCAAAGGTGAATAGGCTGGTTTGCAGCAAAGACAAACATGGAAGTTTCTGATCGTGCTAGGAGCAAACCTAGCCCTAGTCCTCTGGACTCAGAGCTTTGAGACACTGAGAAAATCCACTTGGTGGGACAGAAAAAACAGGGAGAGAAATATCAGTGCAAAATCTACCCAAAAACTGTGAGGCAAAAAGGAAGAACCAGGGGGACACTGCACACTGTTGCTGTTGGGAAGTTTTGTGCTGCTGCAGAGCAGTGGGAGCTGTGGGGAGTGCAAATCTCAGACACTTGCTGGTACTCATTTTCTACACACACACACACACACAAATACATACATTTGTGTGTCATATATGCGTATGTGTAGGTGTTTACATAGATACGTAGTGAAACTGGCACAGGCAGGTTGGTGGAAGCTCTGAACTGTGCTGCAGCAGGGGTTGTCGTACCTTGACCAGTGGAGTCAGCCTGTTCCTAATGGAGATTCCTTAGGTGTTGCCTGGCAGTTGCAGCACTTCAGACAGGCAGGCACGCGTCCTGAACGCCAGCACCAGCACAGACAGCCGCATTTGCCCTTGGGGTCCTCGTGCTGTCATCAAGAGAGCAGAAATCATGTGCAATCCTATTTTATCCAATTCTATTCTCCTGTAACTAGTCTCTCCTGGACTTGTCAAGCTTGGCTGCCCTGAGGGGAAATGAAGGGATTTCTGAGCTCTCGTGCTGTTCACCCAGAGTGCTGCTGCAGAACGATTTTCAAGCACGTTGCTCTAATAAGCATCCTTTGATGGTGCTTGGGCTGTGGCATGACAAGACTAACCCTGACCCATGTTGCTTCCCTGACCCCTTGGTCTTCTTTCCTGCCCAGCTGTGGGTAACTGCTTGTTCTCCTTTCTTATGCTTAAATCAGAGGAGTTTGTGTTTGTCTCTCATCCTTTGCCCTCCCACAGGGTTTGTGCAGCATCTGGCACTTGGTAACAGGCAGAAAGGCGAAGGCAGGGTGTCAAGTTTGGTTTCCTTAGCAGCTAGTTTTAGGCGATTTTGACGGTCTCTCCTCTCTTGGAGAGAGAAGGAGGGCACTCTGAGCTACACAGCAGCTCAGGAAGGGTTCAGCTTTTTATTTCAAGAGGATGAGTCCTTTCCTCAGTGTTTAAAGCTGAGATTTAACCAGCTACATCTGCATAGGACTCAGTTGTGATCTGTTTGGTTTCTGCTGCTAATGAATCCCTGGCAGGGCTTCAAATGCAGTTCGGAAAAGTTGAATGCTACAGGGTGGGGAAGAGAGTGACAGTGAACCTCAGTGTACAGAGGAGATACTTCTAACTTGGTGGCTTAGCTGAAATGCTTGTGCTCTGAAATTACAGGGTTTCTTGTCTGTCCAAGTGTAGCTGCCTGCTCGTGGAGCTACACATCTTGGTACAAGTAAGCAGGGGCTTTGGCTTTCAGAGATGTGGAAAAAGCATCTAGGAGGCATCACTTCTCCCAAGCTCTTGTGTGTGGGCTGGGGCTTGCTTTGAATTTTGCTTGAATTTGGGGTTGGTTGGGATGTTTTCTCTCCCTGTTTAAGAGAGGGGATCTGGCCTGCACCCAGTCGGGGTGATCTCTGCAACTTCAGTAGTTCTCATGTGAAGCATGGCCCCTTCCCCTCCGCCTTGACTCTGGTTGCCAGGGCTTCTCAATCTGGTATTCAGGCTAGCAGCATTTGCTTGTGAATAGTCATAGCCAAGATGATGCTCTGAAGCATGGGCTCTGCTGCAGTCTGGCCATAGGCTATGTTAATGTACAGCACTGAGCTGGCCACCAGCAGGGTATGGACCCCCTCTATACGGATGGGAAAGTAGGATCAGGTGTGCTTTTAACCAATTGGTCAACTTGCCAGGGGCATCTCTGTAGGTCTTGCAGAGTTCCCTGCTCTTTCCTTCGTGGGTGCTGTTGGTATGGGTTGGTGGGAGCCTGAGGAAAGCCCAAAGCAGATCCAAGTGAGTGGTGAGACAACCACTTTCTGCTCTAGTGAACTTTGTCTATGAGTTAGCAGAGAAAGAGGCTTGTCAGTGTTTGCCAGCTCACAGCCCTTGTGACAGTAAGGTTTTTTTGCCTGGGTAATTTCGCTTTCAGTATATTTTGATATAAAATGGCTTTTTAATTGTGGCCTTTCTGAACTGTCAGCATACAAGGCAGTCGTCAGCCACAGGTCCCTGCTGTTAGCATGCATGCAGCAGCCTTTGACAAGGGACACATGAGTGTTGTGGGCAGGAGTCAGTTACAAAAGTGGCCTAAAGCCATGCCGGACTTCAGAGGGAATAAGCCCAAATGAGTGTCTGTGATGAGAGGAGCAGGCATTTTCCTGCAAGAGAGCAGCATTTACTTCGGACTCAGTTTCTGATAAGTGCCCTGTGACTCTTTGCTCTTCACTGGCGTCTCGGCTCCGCAGGGTTCAGTGCCAAGACCTCGGGCTTCTGGCAGAGCAGGGCAGCTGCAGGAGCCAGTGCCACCACAATGACACCATGTACATTTGTTGGGAAGTTCACAACAGTACCTGTGATGCTTCGGCCTTGTCTGGCTGCAGCAATTCTTTCTCCTTTGCTGTAAGCCAACCTTGTCTTGCTCTCCAAACTCATGGCTTAAGTGCAGTTAGAGTGAACATGGTGGTGGGAGGTCTTGTTAAATGGGAGTTGTGCAGTTGTCTCTTGCCACAAAGATGTGCCATTATTTGTGTCTCACTAACAAACAGCAGAGTGCAGCCCAGCTTGTGTACAGGAGCTGCACGCAAGCTAGGACAAGGCTTGGTTTGATGATGTTGGTTTCTTTTTCCATTTCCTTGGCATGTTCCCAACTGCTATGCTGTTTCTCTCTCTCTGGGTTGAGAGGAAGTGAAGGGTTTGCAGTCCAGGGACATTGCTGCAGAAGGATGGGGGACTTGGTCTGTCTTGTTGCTGTGCTTCAGTCATTATCCTACAGCTGTGTTGCATCCCTGCCTGCATCAGGATCAGTCTTGGCTTCTCATCACCCTTTTCTCAGATCCTCTGTGCAGTCGCTTCAGGTTCAGAAGGAAACTTTCTTGCAGTAGTTAGTCAACCACCTAGGTGGGTGCATTTTAATTCTGCAGGAAGTTAGAGAGTTTCCGTGCAGACACCCAGTTTCCTATGTGACAAGAAAAATACAGTTACAGTCATCATCTCCCCAGAAGGAGAGATGAAATAGAAGGTTTGGATAAAGGCAGCCCAGCTTGAAATTGCCCCTTATGGCATATGTCTGCTAATGCAGAGTGTGCCTCCTGTCTTGGCTACCCAAAAGGTGTCTTAGAGATCGGAGGCCCTTGAGTATGAGAGGAATCTGGTGGGTTTGTGATAGGTTTGAGTTGGTGAGGTATAGTATCTGAGCGGTGGCTGAGGTGAGGACCCAGGGCCCCTGAAGTCTTTCTGTACAGTGCTGGAAACGTTCCCTGAGCCAGGGCTGAGCAGCTTCTCTTGGTCTGTGATTTCAGGTGGCACTTCAGTGGTGCCAAAGACAAGAGACCCCAGGAGCCTCTGTCCTCAATGCACTGCAAGCCTTGCTAGTGGTGAAATGAACAGTGACCAACACAAGGTGATGGGCTTGAGGGTTGCACCATGCTCCAGGGAAGTCCTTGGCTCTTCCTTATAGCACCGCAGGTTCTGAGGAGCCCCTGCCTTCTTGGGCAGCCTGGCAGGACCAACCTGTTCCTGACTCCTCACGCAGCCCTGTGTGTGCAGGAAGCATGTTAGTCTTTAATCCTGTAATTGAGAGTTTCAGTAGCAACTTGTCTGTAAAGATCAAAAGCAAAGGTACAGGCTTCTTCCTGCCTGGTTCCAGACCTGGTTGGGAAGTTTCAGCTTCCCTGCACATAGGTGCCTCCTCCTCTATACAAGCACCTCTTGCGGCCTGGCAGAGGAGCTGTAGGGCTGCCTGCCCCCAGAAGGCCCCACAGGAGGAGGGCAGTATCCTGGCTTGGCTGAGTGTGGTTAGTAACCTTACCAGGACACAGATGATCACAATACTCATGCCTTCATGAGGGTGTTCCCCGCTGGTTGCCAAGGCACACACGGTCCCTGGAGAGGGCTGTATTTCTTGTGGTAAAAGGGCAGCTGAAGCAGATGATGTGACTGGAGAAAGCCTTGGTGGCCATTTAGCATGTTACCAAGCAAGCTGCAGCGTGTGGAGGGCTGCTCCCATTGTGCAGGGAACAAAGCTGAGCTATTCACTGGCCTGAGACAGGCACTGGGCCTGGAAGAAATGCCATCGAGGTTTAGAGTCATTTCTGTGCAGCCCTTGGAGCCCTGGCCGAGTGCTGACAGATACTATGTGAAAATGAGAGGTGGTAGGGCTGCCTTCCTCTGTGGTTTGCAGCCCCAGTTCCTCCAAACTGTGGCCACATGCAGATCTGCAGTGTTTCCTAGAAATAAAAGGAGATACTTTTCCTCTCGTTCTGTACCATCTGTGCATGCAAGTGAGGTCCCCAGCCTTGGAGAAGGCCTTCACAGGGTGGCTCCCTTCCCAACTGGTTGCTGTAAAGGCCAGGCTGGCCTGCTGGATCTGCTTCTCCTGCACACAGCTCTCAGCACCCTCTTCCAGAGTCCTGTGTTGCCTTTTTAGCTCATCTCTTCCTATCAGTGAGTGAAATGAAGCCAGCATACAGCCTTTGGTCAAGACTACCCATTGACCTCCACAGCCAGAGAGGTGAGACATGCCCTTAGCCCACCCTGACAGCCAGCCCTTGCTCTGGACAGAGCTGGAAGGGGCTGGTGTTGGTTTGTGTGCAGCTGGAGGGAGCAGCTCAAAACCCACAGCAAAATAGGCCATCTGTCACTGCTGTGCAGATCTGCTTGGCTCCACCACACTCAGCATTTCACCTCGCCCTGTGTGCTTCTGCTTCCAGAGAGTATCTGTCTGCACCCCAGATAAATGTGGATTCTCACTGGGTTCTAGCATGTCCTCTGCCTCTGCACCCTCCTTCCAGCCGCCAGCAGTGGGCAAGTCATAGAATCACAGAGTCACAGACTGGTTTAGGCAGGGACACCTTCCATTAGACCAGGTTGCGCCAAGCCCCGGCCAACCTGGCCTTGAACACTGCCAAAGATGGGGCAGCCACAGCTTCTTTGGGCAACCTGTGTCAGTGTCTATCTAAAGTATAAAGGCTGGATGAAGAGAGAGGCAGGTCAGGGGCCTGTTGCTGCCCTAGGCAGGGTGATGGTAAGAGAGCGGGCTGCTGCTCTTCTGGTTGTCCTGTGCTGTGGTTTTATAGGGGTGTGTGAGAAGCATTTTCCCCAAGCAGCTGCTGGTGTTTCTGAAGCAGCTCCTTGCTCTGGATGAATAATGGGTTGGCTGCACACACACCATGCAGCTGCAGCTCAAAAGAGCAGTGTGAATGGCTGTGGGAGCTCCTCTGGAAGCTGTCCCTAGAGTGGCTCTGCTCAGTCTGCAGGCTACCCCTCATGTGCTGGCATTCAGCTCTCGTACAGAGGTGCTTGGCTCTCATAACTGTCCCCCATCCAGAGGCTGGGCAACATGTCAGTGAATCACCTCCTGCCCTCCCTACCTCTGTCACCAACACAGAGTGACTGTTTGACCACTGCGTCCCTGAGGGGGATGCAGTGTCTGGTCCATGTCTGCATAAAGCTAGGATGGATATTCTTGGTGTGTAAGGCATAAAAATAAGTGCTTTAAGCTCTTTGAGTGAAGGCTGCCACAGTAAGGCTGTTGAAAAATTATTTAACGGTAGGCACTTTGTTCCTGGCACAAAGCACAAGTGTCGCTTCTCTGCAGAAACGTAGCAGGTACTTGGAACCTGACAGATCAAGTACTAGAGATGGTCTGGCTTACCTTGAGGGCAGTCTGGGGTGTTTGTGCACATCCACTGATCTTGGGCAGTTGGTGGAAGGCGCCAAGCAGGTCTGTCCTGGGTGTTTTCCCTTCCTTGTGCATCTGATTTTAACAAATAGCTGTTTTCACCAACTGGTAAAGTTTCCTGGTCAGGCTTATGGCAAGTGGTGACATCTTATTCATTCTAGAGTTGGGGCTTGTCATCATCCCTGCATTATAGAGAAAGTAGTGTCTTATGAGCCTGAGCAGTTCAGATTTTTTATTGGTGACAGATAGGTCTTTGTGCACAGTGTTTTGTGGTAAGGCACTCCTGCCTTTTCTGTCACATCAGACCATAGTTTGTCCCACTCCTTGTTTGACTGACATGGCAGAGCAGTTTTAGCAAGGCCAGCAGACGTACCACTGCTAGAGCTAAGCCCTGTGAAACTGCTTCCAGTATTCCTAGAGTATTAGAAATAAACTGCTGAGGTCAGTAGTCGACTCACTAGCACAAGCATGTAGTGCTGGAGCAAGCAGAGCCAGGCAGGTTGGCAAGGCATGGCACACTGCACGGGTGCCAGCAGGCACAGGAGATGCACAAGCTGCAACTGGTCTTGCACAGTCTCTGATTCCTACTTGCTGTAAGGATGGGGCAGAGCACTTGGGATTATCCAGAGCCCAGCTCTCACTGAGCTCCGAGCTTCTGCGTGCCATCAGCTCCAGGGAAATGGCCTGGGGAGCAGCAATCCCATTCCCTGCAATTTACTGATGCCCCCTCGACCTCATTCCATGGTGAGAATGGCTGGGCAAAGGAGGAGGGCAAGTTCCAGGTTTTATACCGAGCAGGGCCATACTGAGGTGTGCAGCCTGCAGCTCTGGTAGTAGCTTCCCCTGGATCCCCTGCCCAGAGAGGACAAACGTGCCCTGCAGTGGTGTGCTCAGGGGCCTGTCGGGAAGGTGGAGCTGTGGCAGAGCAGCCAGCACAGCTGAAGCCCTCTGCATAAAGGAGCTGTTTGTTTTGCTGAATTGTTAAAGCCCTATTCACAATAGCAGCCCCCCCTCCTCTCACACTCGAGGAACTGTAGTGGCCACACACTGATCCTTTCTCTTGTCTTGAGGCACTGAATTAGAGTTACTCTTCATCAAGCCCCTCTGACTGGCTGTTGCCTTTTGTCCTTGCTCTGCAGGCATACGAGTGGGCCTTGGAGGGCATGCGGCACCTTGCGTGCATCAGCATGGAGGACTGCAGCTCTGCTGAGCACTGTGCGGGTGTGATCAACTGCCTGGAGAGTTACAAGGGGCAGCACCCAGACATCAGCGATG
The DNA here is from genome assembly GCF_000696875.1 of Nestor notabilis. Taxonomy (NCBI): domain Eukaryota; kingdom Metazoa; phylum Chordata; class Aves; order Psittaciformes; family Psittacidae; genus Nestor; species Nestor notabilis. The sequence continues at coordinate 29,846 of NW_009942286.1, read as the reverse complement.
CCCGGTTCCAGGAGATGAAGGAGCTGGCATGTGAGCTGAAGAGTGACAAGGGACTCAAGCAGTGGAAGTTTGCATGGTCTAAATGCCAGGAGACCAAGCTGGTTTTTGAAAAGAAACTCGAAGCAGCCTTAAGAACAAGGAGGTCTCTGCTGTCAGACCAGAAACCAGCTCTGGGGGAGCAGCCCCAGGCTGGCAGCCTGTCCCACTGGAGGCACTCCGAGGGGGCCACCTCCAGGTCCCACCGGGACAGGACTTGCAGCACACCGCACTGCTACAACAGGCCCAACTGCTCCCCGGGGTGGGCTAAGGAGAAAGTGCCCTTGCCCTCCCTGAGCTTCCCTGATGATGTCAGTGGTGGGGAAGAGCTCGCCTGCCAAGCCGCTCTCAGCCCTGGTCCTCAGAGCAGAGTTTCTTTTGCCAGTGGGGCCTCCAAGTCTCCAAAGCTGCCTGAAGAAAAGCTAAACCTGGAGAGTATATTAGAAACCCCAGAGGTGAAGCCATCCTGCATATCTACTGCAGCCTCTGGGAAGCTGCCTCCCAGGAGGATGCTCCGGAAGGCCCAAAGCTTTGACCTCCCCTGTGGTGAGAGCCTATGGTCGGGCTGCCAGAGGACACTGAGCGAGCCGGCCAGATATGGCAACACTGGTGTCTTTATCAAGGGGCTGGAGGTGAGCAGCACCGAGCTGGTGGACAGGACGTTCGCTCTGCGGCAGCAAGGCACTCACAACTGGCCTGCAGACTGCCTGCTGCAGGAGGGACCGAGGGGCTGCCTCTCAGTGTCAGAAGCCAAGAGCTGGGGCAGGTAAGTGGCCATGATACTCGGTGCTCGGGTTCTCAGGGTGTTGAAAAGGCAGCCATCAAAGATGTGAAGGGCTCTGCAGTGACAGTTACTTTGGGAGTAAGGCAGATAGATGGAGCTGTAGCTCCAGCTACATACTTTGCTGTAAGACTGCAGCATGGCTAAGCTATGGAGACCCCAGGGATGGGGACTGTGCTTGAAAGGGGATCACCAGGCAGGTCTTTCAGCTGCTCTCACTGGAAAAGATTGAAGAAATCTGGAGAGGGGCTTTGGACAAGGGCCTTGTAGGGACAGGACAAGGGGGAATGGCTTTAACCTGACAGAGGGGACACTGAGATGAGATCTTAGGAAGAAATTCTTCCCTGTGAGGGTGCTGAGGCCCTGGCAGAGGGTGCCTAGAGAAGCTGTGGACAAGAGAAGCTGTGGCTGCCCCATCCCTGGCAGTGTTCAAGGCCAGCTTGGACAGGGCTTGGAGCAACCTGGTCTAGTGGAAGGTGTCCCTGCCCATGGCAGGGGGTTGGAACTGGATGAGCTTTAAGGTCCCTTCCAACCCAAACCAGTCTGGGATTCCAGTTCCAGAGAGATGAGAAATGAGTGCAGGGGGACCACAGACCTTCTCCACTGCCACTGCTCTGAATGGGAGGGCTGGGGACATCCCTTTCTGAAAGGGGTCTCTGATACCCTACCATGTGTCATGAAAACTCGTAGCAGGGGATGAATACCAGCAGACAGTAAAATAACTGCTGTGCTTCCCAAGGGAGTGATGCAGCAGTCCTCCTGACCATGGGTACTGTGGCAGTCCCACTTTTGGGTCCTCTGAACAGGCAGAAGAGTTGGCCTAAGGAAGGCTGAGAGGCAGGGAAAGCAGGCACACGTTTGAGTAGCTATGTTTGGTGCTGCACTGCCTCACAGTGGAAACCTCGAGTACCTAAGAGCAATCCTTTTGGAGACGTGCGGAGCAACCCGTGCTAGGAATTGCTGTTTGCTGACCAAGTGATAAAAGATTTGTTTCTCACTCTCATTTATACTAGCAGAAGCCCAGCAGCACCTGTGTCCATGGCTTGTGTTCTCCACCTCATCTCCATGCTGGGTCTCGGGGAGGGCTTCTCTAGGGATAGTCCTATGGTCTGCGGGCCCTGTGACTGCTGTAGCCCTGTTGCAGGCTGGGCCTCTTCATGGTTGAGTGTTTCCTCTTGCAGCAAGCTGCGGCACATCATCGATGAGATGGTAACCACGGAGCGCGAATATGTGAGGTCGCTTTGCTACATCATCGACAGCTACTTCCCTGAGATGGAGCGCCTGGACCTCCCCCAGGACCTGCGTGGGAAGCGCAGCGTCATTTTTGGGAACCTGGAGAAACTCTATGACTTCCACAGCCAGTACTTCCTGCGGGAGCTGGAGAGCTGCTGCAACCACCCACTGCGAGTCAGCCACTGCTTCCTCCGACATGTAAGGCATCAGCACCTCATCCTCAGGGCTGGGTTCCTTGAGACACCTGCGTGGCTCCTCTGCCCAGCAGTGCCTGTACATCTGGCTGCTCACCTGCATGTTAGTGGGTTGTGGCTCTCTTCAGGACCCTTTACTGGGTTGGTTTGTCCATCACCAGCTCAAATGCTAGGCTGGACTGGGATGGCGCTGTGAGGCTGAGCCCAGGCAGCAGCAGATGCTTTTTGTTTCCTGTGGCTCTTCACTACCAAGAGTCAGTGCCAGGGAGGCAAAGCGTCTGCTCCTTAGAGCCCACCTGCTTATGCAAGGGTATCCCTTACCCTGTCTTCTGTCTTTGGTGTCTGTGTGGAGTGATTTCAGTGAGTGGGGAGGTACAGACTTGCTGCTCTTGTTGGAAAGGGCTGCTAGGGAAAAGCACGGGCCACTGGTCTTAAGCTCAGCTGCTTCTTGCATGTTTGCTGCTACCAGGTGAATGGCATCTGTGGGGAATGTAAGGTGCAAGGAGTAACAGGACAATGGATTAAAAAGTCTTAGCTATTGTAGGAGTAGGAAGACAAGAGCATTCCCTGACTCTTAATGAACTTGAAGCAAAGTCAATCCTGAAACAAAGTCACTCCTTATGTCATAGGAGGCTTTGGTGCAGCTTGGGGAGGCAGCACTAGACTAATCAACCCAGGGCATGGCTATGCCTGTGTCCTGGGCAGGTGTTAGTCTCACATGGGGATCTCTTTTGCAGAAAGACCAGTTTGGGATGTACGCATTGTATAGCAAGAACAAGCCAAAGTCGGACTCACTGCTGGCCAGCCATGGGAATATCTTCTTTAAGGTAGATTATACTGCCTGCATCGCAATTGCTTTTTGTGTTTGGGTCCCTGATCCGTTTAAACAAGTCCAACTTCCCTGCTAAAGGCATGCTTAGCACTGCCTCTGCTTTCCTGGCACAGCTCTGCACAAGTGTGCAGGGGGGGACAGGGGCAGAGATATGCAGCAAGTGCTTTGGAAAGGAGCACAGCACTGGTCCTAGGACCTTGCGTTACCCTGCAGAGCAAAGAGAGCACCGCAGTGAGAAGAGCCGTGTCAGTGCCTGCCTGGGGACATGGCGTGCTCCACGGATGCTGCTGCCTTCACTCTGCTGCATTTCTCAGTTCAAGCAGGTGCAGCTTGGGGATAAGATGGACCTGGCCTCCTACCTGCTGAAACCCATCCAGCGGATGAGCAAATATGCCCTGCTCCTGAAAGACCTGATCAAAGAGTGCAGCGAGGCACAAGAGCAGGAGCTGGGATACCTCCGTGCTGCTGAGGAGATGGTGAAGTTTCAGCTCCGGCACGGGAACGACCTCCTGGCCATGGATGCCATCCGTGACTGTGATGTACGTTAGTGTCTTCCCCTGCCAGGGGGGTAAAACCACTCTTTTCCCCCTTATCTAGACTTAAGGTCTGTGGGTCATATGTTGAGCCCCCCCTCAACTTCCTACAGTGAGCAGGATGCCAGAACAGCATAGGAGGACTATTGAGGCACAGGGCAAGGGAACAGCAGGGCTGGAGGTCTCCTTGATCTGTTAGGACAGACAGTGTGGATGCTGTTACTTTTTGCTGGGTGAGCTGCTTGTCACAACATGCTCCTTGGTGCTTACTGGTGAGGTGGAGCAGCCTGGCAGCCCTTGCAGGTGGCATCCTGCAGGCTGCCTTGGGGCTTTCATTTCTTCTGAGGTGGTGATAAGAGGGTCAGGCAGTTTGCAAGAAGGAATTCAAATGGATGCTGATGCCCAGAGTAGGCCAAAATCAACTAGGTGGGACTTGAGGGAGAGGCATGTGAAGTGCAGCACTGGAGGAGGAGAAACTCCAGGGTTCAGGGTGGAATAAGGTGGATCTGGGACAGGAAAAACTGAGGGACTGGCTTCTGACCCAAATGTGCTCCTGGGAGTTTGATAGGACTCGTTTCCTCTTCAGCTCTTTTCTTTCCCCAAAAAGAAAGCCCTGACTGCTGCCTCCAGTTGTCACCCAGAGGTTTGTCACACATTTTCTCAGCATGACAGGAGAGGGTCATCTGTAGGTTAGGCCTAGGAGAAAGGCACAACTCTCCCCCGAGCTCTGAGCCACTTGTTTCAGCCTGATGTGGCCTTCAGCAATGCCACAGAGCCCCACCTTTTCCAGGAGCCCTCCTAAGATGACAGGTAGCTGACACTTCTTTACCGCAGCCACATGGGACCCTGCTATCTGGGGCTGCCCAGACCTGATCCTGTGGGGTCTTACCAGGATGTTCCCTGTGTCCAGGTGAACCTGAAGGAGCAGGGGCAGCTAGTGCGGCAGGATGAGTTCACCATCTGGCTGGGCCGTAGGAAGTGCCAGCGACATGTCTTTCTCTTCGAGGACCTAATCCTGTTCAGCAAGCCCAAGAGGATTGAGGGTGGCTTTGACGTGTACATCTACAAGCGCTCCTTCAAGGTAAGGGCAGCCCTGCGGCTCCCTCTTGTGCAGGAGGTGTCCAAGGCTGATTTCCCCATGGACACATGGCTCTGAAATGGGAAGCAGGAGCGCCTTCAGCAGAAAAGCTGCTGCCACCACTGCTGAGCTTTCTCCAAGCCATGCAGTGAATCCAGAATGGAATACTTCACACTTGAATGCCTGGGCCTGCTCTGTGCTATGAGGTGTGGGTCCAAGGTCTTCTGAGGGGACTGATAATGTAAGGGAAAGGCAGTGTGTGCATGGCAGGGAGGTGGTGCAGACTGAGTGAAGCACTGGGAATTGCCTGGGCTGTCTCTGCTCAGCAGCATCCACATCATACCTACTCCTGTACAGATCCTCAGGCTCCTTCCTGTTCATCTGCTGAACTGAGGGTAGCTCTGGCACAGGGTGTAGGCAGAGTTTACTCTTTCTGCTCCTGGTGGAGCCCCAGTTGATGCTTTGCTCTTCCTTCTGGCAGACAGCAGACATTGGTCTGACAGAGAACTCTGGAGATAGTGGCCTACGCTTTGAGATCTGGTTCCGAAGGCGGAAGTCCAGCGACACCTACATCCTCCAAGCCAGCTCAGCTGAGACTAAGCAGGCCTGGACCAGTGACATTGCCAAGATCCTGTGGCAGCAGGCAGCCCGCAATAAAGGTGTGATTCCTTCCCGGGGCATCTGTGCCGCAAAAGGTGCAGAAGCCCTGTTCAGCTCTTGCTGTCCTGGGTAGGTTTGGAGCATGTTAGCAGGCAGCTCTGTGCAGCAAGCGGGTGTGTGCTGGCTTTCATCCTCAGAAGCATGTGCTGGGCTTAGCTGGGCATGTTCCTTCCCTGCCCCTCATCCCCAGGGAACCTGACCAGTCCAAGCTCTGTGTTGCTGTAGACACCCACCTGGACTCCATGAGAGAAATGGGAGACACTAGCACCAGGTTCCTTGCCCCGTGAGCATGGGTTCTGCTCCTGAAAGGCTTCCTGCTCTCCTTGTGATCTGGGCCACTGCTGGTGGGGCAGCTGCCTCAGCCAAGCTGGCTCAGTCCCTCCTCTCCACCTCAGGCTTCCCACTTGGCAGGACTCTCATAGGCAGCATGGCACTGAGCTCCTGTGCCAGAGTAGGGCATGAATCCTTGTCTGTGGAGGCTCCTCAGGACTGGGCAGCAACGGGAGGACAGATGTGATCTCAATAGTTCAGGAGCAGCCTGGCCCAGGAGTGCTGTGGTCTGGGGCTGCATAGTGCCTTTGGGGAGGGTTGGGTCAGCCTTATTGCGTGGTTGTGGGTCTCTTCCTCCCCAGAAATACGAATGCAGGAGATGGTCTCCATGGGTGTGGGCAACAAGCCATTCCTGGATATCAAACCCAGTGAGGCAGCTATCAATGACCGTGCTATTGACTACATCATGAAAGGCAGAGGTAAGTGCCAACCATGCCTTCCTCCTTGCTCCCTGTGAGCTGAGCAGGACTGGTACTCAGGCTTCTTTGGTATATTTTCTTGCAGGTGCCAGGACCAGAGCATCCATTGCGGTGTCTCTATTTGACCATTCCAACCCCTACAAGAGGACACAGGCACAGCTCTCTGCTGGCAGTACCCCTGCTGTATACAGCCCTTTGTCTTCCTCCCTGCTGGGGCCCCTTAACCTCCACATGTACCTGGACCAGGCTTTGCTGCCTGACGTCCTGGCTCCCAGCCGCCCCTTTGACATCCGCACCTGCATTGAGGAAGATGAGCTGGAGCACGAGACGAGCAGCCAGCCCTCACTGAGTACGTGTGAGCCCAGCACTCCACAGCTCATCCCCACACCTTGCTGTGAGCTGTGTGGTTAGACTAGGCTCCCTTGTGGTCCCTGTCTTGGCCCTGTCCTTCTGTGCCAGCTCTGCCTCAATTTCCAAGTGGGGAATTAGGTTGGGTGCAGGGAATAGTAAAGCACTCTCTAGTCTGCAGCCATGCCTGTATGAGGCTTGGTGGTGATTCTGGGGCTGCTATGGTCTTGGAGACTAGTGCTATGTCTCTGCCCCTTTGGTACAAGGCACTCACCAGCTCTTGCTCTCACCAGCCTAGTCCAGTGAGCCCCTGGCTTCCCCTGTGTGAACTTCCCTGGCCAGTGCCTACCAATCTCCAGCATCACTGGACACACTTCCTTGGCTGATTTTGTGACCTATGGCTTTACAGAGGCCCAGACAGGCTTATCTGTGGGCTTGTGTGGCCAGTGCCTCTGCAGACAAACACGTTATCACGTGTATATAGCACAGTCCTGTAGGCCAAATTCATGGTCATCAGGGTGACCTTCCTCTCTTACCCCAGCAACAGAGAGCTCGGAGTCCTCACACTGCATGTCAGGCAGTGGTTCCAGCGGCTCTGACAGTGGCTGTGTCTCCAGCATCCCACAAGAAAGCTTCTGTGAAGATGTGGGCTTGCCACCCTACATGCCTCTCGGCTCACAGCACACTTCAGCCGTGGCGGAGAAGCCCCGATTCCCCAACAGCCAGTACATTTCTGCAGTAAGTGTGAGCAATCAAAATCCTCTCTTCACTCTGCCTGTTCCTACAACTGCCACCACGGTTCAAGCTACCACATCTCCTGGGGGGACTGAAGATGCTGCTTTTGGTCTAGGGGTCACTGTGGGGAAGTGACAGTGACCATAAAGACTCACCTCTTCTGGGGTGGGTGAGATCCCCTCTGTTGTGGGAGCCTCCTCTGTGGTGTCCAAGATCCCCAGGGAGGTGCACTGGAAGAGACCTGCAGTGCTGGAGGCTGCATGGGGAGGGGATGCTGCACACACAGGAGCTATGGTGCTGTCATGGGCTGGGGTACATGCTTGACCTCCTGGGATGGATGTGGCTCTGCTGCAGATGCTGCTGAGCTCCTTTCCTGGGAGGTTTGGGCCTGATCTGGGGAACAGTGAGATGGAGGAGTGGGAGTCTCTTGCTCTGAGTTGTCAGTGTCTCGTGTTATGTTCCTGAGAGTTCTCAGCCACTTCCCTTCCCACTAGGTCATGTCCTGATGCTGTTGTCTTCTAACCATGTACTAACGCTGGCTTCTCTCCTCTGCAGAAAGCAGGCCAGGTCACCATAAGTCCCTCGACAATAGTGTGAGCCCCTCTGCACACATATACCGCCTAAGGAAGCGGAGTTGTTGTAAGTAGCCCCTGAAGGGGATTTCCCAGCAGCTCTGCATGCTGGTCAGGTTTGTCAGGGGATCCTCACCTTCAGCTTCTCAATGAAAAGTTGTCCACATGCATTCCTGACTGGTCTCTGAGCTCTGATTCATTTGGTCAGAGAAGAGCAGCTCCCATAGAGCTGTCGCCTCAAACAGCCCACCTGTTGCCTCCCTGGTTTGAAGCAGAAGCAAAACAAGCAAAATCCCTTCCAGGTAGTAGAGGCTTGAGCACCACTTTCATCACCGGTGTTCAGATGAGCTGCTTTCCTCTGAATGCTGCCCAGCTGTCTAACCACTAATCTGTTTCTTGTGGCTCTTTGCCAAAATCCTGCTCTTAGTTACTCCCTCTGAACTGCCCTGGAGAACTTGCAGTATTCTCCTCAAGCTGGAGTTTTCCCACAGTTTCCTTTGAAATTCCAAAGGAAACTGCACATCACTAGGTGGAGGAACCTGGGCCAGGATGCCCAAGGGAGTGGCTGATTTCTGGAGGATGCCTTCCCTGCCAGGAAATGGCTGCTGATCTGAGGCGAGAGAGCACTGATGTGGGTGCCAGCCCTTGGAAAGTCTTGTCACGGCCCACTCTCATCATCCAGCTTCTGGCTTAGGTCCTTCCTCTCTGGCCTTAGGGTTGAGCCTCCCTGCTCACAGGGAGCAGAGGGGAATGCACCTAAGGAAGGCAGGATCAGGGCTGGAGTGGCCAAGGCACAGGGCAGTAGGTGACTCATAGGTTTGGCACTGTGGGCTGTGATGACCACACAGGCTCACAGCTCATGATCCATAGGTACAGGAGTTCAAACCAGCTAAACAGAATCAGCCAAGGTTAAAATGTAATACCCTGAGCTGCTGGGGGAGTCACAGATGGGGCTTTAGAAGTGGCTGCTGCCAGGGCTGAGCCTTGGGGTGATCTGCCCTGATGTGCAGATCTCCTCACAGGGGAAGAGCAGTGCTTCTCCTGCAAGGCTTTTCCAGTAAAACAATCCTTCCCCACCCAAACACAGCTCTGACAAACAGTGGTTCTCAAGCGTTTTCCAGGATCACCAGGACAGAGGGACTGTGGGTCCTGCCCCGTGGCAGGAGTGCAGCCGGTCTAACCCATTGCACACTGCTGTGTTCCAGGTTTGATTGCCATTTCAAACTCCCTGAAGATCTCTGACCAGCAGAAGGAGACAGTCTTCACCCATGAAGATACATTTTTCTTACACATAATCACAAAAAGCCCCAAACATGACCCATGGCTGGGGGGAAGTCCCAGAAGGGTTTCTCTCGTCTACGTGTAATAGCTTTGGTGTCAGATGGGGCCTTGGGGATTCAATACATATTTGCCCTATATTTATGAGTAATAGTAACATAGCTGTTTGGAGATTAAAAAAAAAAAAAGTATTGTTTTTAAAGCTATGAGCTGTACAGATTTTGTTACAAGTGACTCTGTTACTATTTGTTCTGTAAGCTGCACATTTTATAAAGTTTTTGGAAGGGCTTGAAGAGAAACTGAGGTATTTAAGTAAAAGTAGTGTAACTTTCTGTTTCAGGGGTATACTGGCTTGGAGCTCAAGATTTAACGTCCTTCGTTATGTTCCAAATATGTCTGTCATAGCAGTAATTTATTTTCTTGGATTAACACTTCTGTTTTAATAAAAGCAATTTCATTGTTATGGTGAATTGTTTCTTCAGATGATTCTTCCAGTGCCTCGGTGCCGACCTTATCTCTGTGGTAACCTCCTGTCAGCTACTCTGCTTTCCCTGTGCCACTTCTGCACTAACCACCTGCTGGCTAAACCATGTCAACCCTGCATGTATTCCTGGGAGAGGAGAGAATTCCCTGATGCCAGCAGGAAGGCGAGGCAGAGCAGGGAGCAGCCAGTAGGGATGTTGGTAGGAGTGTGGAAGAGGGGGGGTGGTCTGAGGTCACCAAACTTCTGGCTCTAATTTAAGCCATTTCCCAGCATGGCTGCTATTTTAGTGCCACATGTCCTCTGTGCGAATAGGTAAGGTCTTGTGGCATGGGGTGCAAGTGACACAGCTCAAATCCCATCATGCCTTGGCCTGGTGATGCGCTGGGTTTTGGGGTGATTGGGCCCGGCCACATCATTTCCACCTCAGCCCCTCTCCACATACTCCAGTCTGTGGACGTGGCTTGTTTGAGGAGCTTGGCATGGTGGGAGCATCCAAGATGAGCAGGTTTGGGTTGTGATTGGTTGATTGTAATGCCAAACCTTTCCTGCATGTTGTTTGAAGTAGCACAGTGTAACAGGAGCCCTGTGCTCCAACATGACCCAGGGGTGAGTGACATCAAAGCTCCCCATGTTCTCAGAGGAAATGAAAATGAGCATTTTTGGAAACCATAGTTGCTGCCAAGCTCCTGTTGGTTTACTCCTAGTTTATGTAGTGCTGTAAGTCAGGCTCATTCAGTGTCTCTTGTGTTCAGCCTGAGGAAGAAGAGGAAGCAGTAACTTATGGCCTGTCTCAGCTGTTAAACCTCACAGGTCACCTTCAAGGTGCAGAGCAGGCTCCTTCCAGCCTGGAATCTCTCTACTGTACATAAACCACTTGTTTGGTTTTAACAAGCTGGATGTTTTTAAACTTTTGGTCTTTTTTTGACAGCAAAGAGAACACGGTTTGAAAGTAAAGACATCATGGTTTGACACCTTGCTACAAAGTTGTGTGGGAACAGTTGCACAGGAAAGATTTTAGAAGTTGCTATTTTAAAGTAATTGCTGTGTTAATGCAAGAGTCTTGGGCTGTCAGGACAGCAGTATCTCATGTCACAGGAGGGAGGAAAACTTCCTAATGCAACAAGAGCAGCATGGAACTTCCTGTATTTCTCAGTTTAAAGGTTTCTGCATTGCTGGAAAAACCATTAGTCACGTTTACCTGACACAATTTCTTCAGGGTTTTATCGATTTGTCTAATAAAGGTTATTTTCTTTATATGATCTCATTTGCATTGTGTGTTGATTTCAGCATGGGCTGCAGTGGAGGAAGGAGGTGGGCTCAGGGCATAGTGGTTGTTGAGCCATCTTGGAATACAAGTCAGGGATTGATAGGAGGTTTTTTGTGCCAGGGTGTTGGGGTGAGACTGATGGGGCCTTGCTGGAACTCATGTGGTTTTCCAGTGTAGTGTGTTAGCCCAGTGCAGTAGCTTCTGCACAGCCCTGCCAGGAGGGAGGTAAACACTGGGCCATGGCTGGAAAACCATCACGAGCATCCAGGCAGAGGATGTCCTGTCTTGCAAGAGCATCATCTTCTGTTAGATAAACCCCACATGCTGCTGATCAAGGTGTGAGAAATAAGACCAAAGGTGGCATCTGCTGCAGAGATTCCTGTCTATACAGAGCTGCTGTTCAGAGTTTTGAGGGCAGCCAAGCAAAAATCATGGAATCCAAGACTGGTTTGGGTTGGAAGGGACCTTAAAGCTCATCCAGTTTCAACCTCCTGCCACAGGCAGGGATACCTTCCACTAGATCAGGTTGGATGGGGCTTGGAGCAACCTCAACTTGAACACTGCTAGGTCTGTAGTTCCCTGACTCTTCCTTTTTTCCATGAGAGAACTGGAAGATGTAGTTGCTAAGCTACTGTCCATCATATTTGAGAAGTCCTGGCAGCCTAGTGAAGTTTTCTGCTGACTGGAGAAAGGGAAATATAACCCCCACTTTCAAAAAGGGGAAAATGGAAGACCCAGAAAACTACAGACCAGTCAGTCTCACCTCTGTGCCTGGCAAGATCATGGAGGACATCCTCCTGGAAAGCATGCTAAGGCACATGGACAATAAGATGGTGATTGGTGACAGCCAGCATGGGTAATGTGTAGCAAATTGTGCCTGACAAATCTGGTGGTCTTCTATGGTGGAACCATGGTGGTGTGGATGAGGGAAGAGTGACTGATGTAATCTGCCTGGACTAGTGCAAAGTGCTTGACACTGTCCCACATCCTTAGGAGACCGATGGCCAAAGCCATCTCAATTTGTGATGACTGATACAACTTAGAGACCTCATAGACAGATGTGTGCATGGAGGGAGCATGCCCTCTTCTCTAATCATCCCTGTCCCTCCATTCCATCCTGCTGCAGTTGGAAGACGTCTCTTTCAGCACTAGAGCAGAGCTACCAGCAGAGGGGGCAGATGGAGCATTTTTCAGCTGCACTACTCATGTTTAGCTGTCCCTGCCATTAAAACCACACAGAAATCTGCAGGGGGTTGCAGTGATCTCCTCGGTAAGAACATTTTCCTTCCTGCTAAAGGTGTGCACACAGTGCACCAGCTTGTGCAGAACCTACAGTACAAGTGTCTGGCATAGCAATCATCAAAATAAAGTCATATGCACTGAAAGATGTATGCACAGAAGCACATCTCTCAATCTCTAAGTCCCAATAATTTATGTTTAGATAGTTTACTTCAGGACTGAAAGGAAAAGTCTTAATTCTTTGGGATAATATTCTTATGCAAAGAAGACAAGTCCCCATGCTTGCTTCCTGTCCAGCCATTTAATAATATAAAAGGAACACACAAATTCACTCTGCTGACTTAAATGCAGCTGGAAAAAATAATTTCCTAGGTCTTAGAAAGTTGAGGAATTACTGAAACATTTGCCCGTCTCCATGGATTAGAAGACTTACAGGAGGGGCCAGCCACAGCTTCTCTGGGCAACCTGTGCCAGGGCCTCAGCACCCTCACAGGGAAGAACTTCTGCCTAAAAACTCATCTCAGTCTCCCCTCTGTCAGGTTAAAGCCATTCCCCTTGTCCTGTCCCTACAGGCCCTTGTCCGAAGCCCCTTTCCAGGTTTCCTGTAGCCCCTTTAGGCACTGGGAGCTGCTCTAAGGTCTCCCTGGAACCTTCTCTTTTCCAGGCTGAACAAGCCCAGCTCTCTCAGCCTGCCTCCAGAGCAGAGGGGCTCCAGCCCTCACGGCTTCTCCATGTCCACAGGCAACAGGCTGAGTGGGAGGTTATGTTGCATTTATTTGCATTTTATTACTTTTATTTGAATAATAAAGGAAGACATTTGTCATATTTCATTTGCTAGTCTGTGTAACCAACTCAGTATAGACCTATAGCAGGTTGTTCCAAGGTTTAACCAGAGGTATTACATGATGTATAACCTTGCAATTTGTTGGCTTGTCATGACCTGTGACTATAAACAAATATTAACTATGGAATGTGAATGAACAAGGGAATGGGAAGGTGATACTCTAAGTCATTTGCCCCATGCTTTATTGTTTGTCAAGCTATCACAGTATGGAAAATAAGATGCAAAGCCCAATGGAGTTTTAAAATCAAAAGCAGTCTTAAATAGTCACACTGTTAAAGAGTTTACAGGTTCATTCTTGCCTCTCGATATATTTTCCTCTTCTGTCTGAAGGAACCAGAGAGCATTATACACTCTGAAGCAGAAGAGTTCATTAGTTTTAATGCTGGTGGTTGGTATTTCTCAATTCCCCCAAGTAAAGTCATTCAGTTTTCTCTATCTCTGTTGTGGAAAGAAGCTTCTGTACAAGATCAGTCTGAGAAGATTACTTATTGACCAAAGTGGTTTTGTATGTAGGCACCTTTATAATTATATGCAGACTTCAAAGTTATCCCTTTCAGCTGTGCTGGATTGAACTTAGTGTATGAGCCAGCACTGATTTTGCAGCTGACACCCTTGCTACAGGTAGATTGGGATGTTCCGGGTGGCTTTTCTAGAGTATTCTTTACCATTCTTAGATAATATTGTCTGTAGAAGGATGTCAGAGCGTTTGCATCTGTAACTTTACCAATGCTTGCAGTAGGCATTCAAACAAATAATCACCATATTCAACTCCTCTGCCTTGACTGGTGAGTACAGAAAATGTTCCAAATTTCATGCTTGACCTTTCAGGAAGAGCCTGTTCAAGAGTCTCTGCTTGGTTTGGGTATTCTTAACTAATGTTAAAGCAAGCAGAGGCTTTTACTTGCTTGATGACAATTAAACTGACACATCTTGTTGAATAAGAACCTTTCAATTATTCCCTGAGAAGGTTCAGTCTGCCTGAAAACAAATTCATCCTAATGAGACACCACTGAATTCTCATCTGAACTGGGGAAATGACAATTCTGCCTCCTCCCTATTCTGTAGCTGCATAAACAGAACTGTTAAATGGATATCCATAATGAATAGTTGATTTGCTGCATAGCTACAAGTGTTTTATGTTGTAATTACAGTGTAGGTTTGTATTGTGTCAGTGAACACTCAGCCCATACTTCCTGCCTGGATGAAAAGTGTGTTTTCATACATTAATATTTGCATTTTCTCTAAGTTTAATCTAAACACTGAGTTTCTTTTTGTTTCTAATGTGGGGGTTTTTTGGTGAAATTGTCTCAAAATTGCTGTGGTGCTTGATATTTTTAACCCAAAACATAAACACTTTGGGTTTAACAGGGACATTTTTGGATTTTCATTTAGTCCTGTCTTTAAAGATGTAATATCTCCAAATAGGCTGGGAGAGGAAGACAACCAAACTACAGTAGTCTATTGTTTTAGAAAACTACACGTTTAACATGAGATTTTTGTGGCATGTCCAGGAACATGTTCCACCTAAAAAGAATTCTTGTGTTTTCTGGCTTTTAAGTGTCAGGGAACTTTATTCATTCATGAAGGTATTTTGTGCACAAAATCATAACCATAGCCCTAAACTTACTTTATACTTAATATCCTACAACAGCACAGAAATATTTATTGCAAGTTCCAAACTAATTTATCATTCAGTAAAAGATTAGGAAATAGAGACTTTTAATCATTCCTATCACTGAGCCAAGCATCAATTCCTCTTTCTAACATTGAATTCCAACAGCTTGTCATGAAGATGTTATTGAAAAGATCCCAAAAAGTCTTTCAGGCTTTGTGTTGGGCTCTTAGCTATTTCTATTGTTGTATACTTTTAGGCATGCCAGTGTCCTGTCTTGAATTCCAGAACTAGAATACAAGGAAGTGCCATCAAAACCCAAATTTGGCTTTTTTGAATCTATGAATGGCTCTAACTATATTACAAGTTCTTACAAGTATTCTCCACCATTCACTCCAATTACTTTGAGGTACCTAAAACTTTGGAATCTAATATTTGTTCTTGTCCATATACAGAATTCCCTGGCATACTTTAGTAGATGTCAAGTCCAGCACTGAATGCATTAGACTCTTTCCAATTGCTGCTTTTGATTTTGGATTAATTATGTGAGTTGAAATAATAAATAGAAAAACTTTACATATCTTAACAGATTGTAGATAGTTTGAAGGGGAGAAACGTAATTTATGTGTCCAGGCTGCAGACACACCAGTAGCTGAAAGAGCACCTCTGAATTCCTGGAGATCACAGAAATTTACTGGAAAGCCATCAGAGATTCCTCCTAACAGTCCAGAATTCACAGGTAGGTGTTCTAAATTGGCAAATTCCTTTGCATCTGTAGGAATGCCCACTGGCTGCTGTCATTTGCTGCAGGCCAGGAATGTTTTAGTCTTGCAAAGTTTTTTTGGTGTGATATTTTTTTCATTAGTCATCTGTATTTTAAACAAGTGTTCATTAGTTGTGCTGGGATGTAGGGCTTCATCCTGTTCTGATATGTCTAAGTAAGTTTTTATATTATACTTTTTCTGTCTGTCTTCAATAATACTTCTTTAAAGGTCAGCATCTTCTCATCTTCTGCATTTGGTTTGGCTTTGCTGTCTAACAGTTTTAGTTTATCAGTCAAGAAACAAAGCCTCTTCCAGGTGCCTTCCAGAGTACATGTACCTAAATCTACCCACTTATGGCCCTGCTTATTTGGGGCTTATTAATCCAGTGGCTTACTGATACTAAAATGCATTAAAGGCGCCAGGTACAAGAACTCTGTTAACAATCCGTAACTAAAGTAGACAAAGTTTACATGTTTGATTCAAATAGACAAAAACATTGACTCCATCTTACATATTTTCACTAGTAAAACTCCCACGTTTCCTTCAATAAATAATCTTCCCATTTCAAAACCAGACAAGTGCTTTCCAAAAGCACAGCAGGATCACATACCTTCTCCACCAACATTATGTTCCACCCTCTGTGAACTCTGTTAAGGTGAGATCGAGATGGAATTGCTGCAGTTTTCCTCTGCCAGTCCTCTGCTGTCAGCACTCTGGGAAATACATGTTTAAATGCACAGTGGGATGGGACTAGGTGGAAAAAGCAGCCAAACAAACAGGAAACCTCTTACAAGAATATCTCGAGATGCTGTGATTAAATGAACCTAAATCCTGTGTTTTCCCTATCGTTTATACTGTGTCTGCCCATGGCAGGGTGTTGGAACTGGATGAGCTTTAAGGTTCCTTTCAACCCAAACCAGTTTGTGAGTCTATGATTATATTGTCTCCTCTAGCATAAACCTTGTCTTTAGGATTAAGTTTTCTAAGACAAAGCGTTACCTGCTCTCATTTATCTGCTGTGTATATGTGTCTATGTGACTAGTAATATTGAAGGGAATGAGAACCTAGAGCTGAGCTGTGAAGACATCAAGACATACTTCCTATGCTTTATTTTTAAGTTAATTTTCTTCACTCAGAGAAGATGTTGTTGCCTGATGAGCTTGCAGTTGCTGTGAAGATGTATAGAGATACTAGAATGTACATAGCTCAGTAGTTTCTTCCTTATATGCATTGGTTTCAGTGTTATCTTGTGAAATTGGGGGTTTGAAATGGAAATCATATCAACGTGAGCAACACTGAAGTGAGCAGCCTTAGCAGCTAGTTCCCATAAATGTTGAAAACAGTGGGAAATAGGGTGGTGATGATAAACCACTGACCTTTTGGGGTGCAGTCTCGACTTCCTTTCCTGACAGGCGGCTGCTCTGTGGTGTCCCTCACCATGGAAGAGACCAGATGGTCCCCAACGTGGTCTCCGGTCTATGCCATGGCTCTATGCCATTGGCCAGCCACCCAAATTTGGCTCAGGGACAGCTCTGTGTGGGCCTACACCTCTCTGGTGACAGCATCCTCTTCCAGCATGCCAGGTATCCACACTGCCTCCACCATCAATACAAACTTTTGAGGAACCATAGGTTACCTAATGGGTTTGAGTTGAAAAGGAGCCTTGTTCTCAGCAGCCTGTCCTTTCATGTTTGTGATATTAATTTTCAGCTAAACTTGCAGGTAACTATAATTATAGTAGCTGGCATCTTGCTATTCTATTGTAGGCTGGTAAGCCTAAAGTGCCAAATATATGTAAACTTTTCAATGGCCACATGCTCTTAAAACTTAAGATTTACCATGCATTTAAAAGTGGATTTTCAAAAGCAGTTGAATCCCATGGCACAGAAAAGCTACACTGCTATGCCTAGTCCAAGTAAGAATGTAAATTTCTGAATACGGGGTTTGAACTGAGTCTTTTGAGATGTACTTCTCCATGTTAGCATTATTGGTCAGACTTACTATACTGGTGTACTGGTTTAACAGAATCCACAGCATATAGGAAAACACTCCAAGGTCAGTCAAAAGGCTAGCCATTGAAACACATTTAATACACCCTTTGAAAAACACCCACCTTTTTCTTTCACCTGCTTGTCGTGATTTGAATGAAGAAACCCGAAAGAAATCCCAAAGAACCAGTTGATTGTGATTCAAGCCTGTCACACAGTGAGATGCTCAGCCACATGTATTTCCATCAACCATAGACTGAAAAACTTTCTGCACCTTTAATCAACTTTAAATTCAGGACAAACTGATAATGCCCGGTCTGTAGAGTGATAGAAAGACAACAGGAAGGTCGAACATACAGTCAGCTCATCTTTGCCCCTCACATCTTGTCTGCAGTTGCTGTTGGCATAAGAGAATGAACCAGTGTGAGAGAAATACCATATTGAAATCATTATTCATAACTATTGCAGATCATTGTTTGATGATGACTCCATTGCCATAGCTTTATGTTGGATTGTTCTCCATACAAAAACACATTGAAAGTTATAATTAAAGCTCATTAGGTGCAAAAGACATTTGTGGAATTCACATTTCCTGCCTTGTACTCATTAAAAATATAAAGTAAGCATAAAAACTTTAGTGATTTCCTCTTCTTCTGGATAGGAAGTGGCTGGGAACTCACTGACTTCCTGTTGCTGAAAATATTTCTGGAACTGAAGAGCTCTATGCTGGTTTGGACAAAAGGAACACCACATTCTTTGGACAAAAGGGACAAAGCCTCTTTCATTGGTAAATGAAAGGTGGTATAAAATTCTATCAATCAGAAACGACAGACACCAGCAGAGAGCAGAGCTTACAGTCAGTCAAGATTTCTCAAGAGCTCTTTCACTTCAAAGTATCATGAGAGTGTTGCCTGAATACGATCAAACAATGATCTACTTTTAAGGGGCTGTTACAGTACAACAATAACCTGAAGGTCTCACTTACTCGCAGTGTTGGTTTTCCTTAGCTGGACTCTTACTCTATTGCTTTATTAACTGGCTGTTGCAGATCAGTGAACACTAGAGCATACCATTATGTTTTAGGTGAAATATAGAGCAGGCCTACACTGGATTTCAGTACTGCTATTCACGTTTTGGGGTAATTTTACTTGCTGAAGTTGCCAGTCTTAATCACCACTGAATTAACTCATTGAATCCAGTTCCTTCAAGCTTAAACTATTCAAGTTACTTTCATCAGAAGATGTTCTACCTTAAGAATATGAGGTTTCTTTTGTTCTGAGTTTTCTAATGTGGGAATATTCTTATAAGCCTTGCTATTAAACCAAAGAATCTATATCTAACTTCCAGCCTTAGTACATTCACAGCCACATTTATCTCTTCCTAGAACTAGATCCCTAACTTAAGTGCTGATTCCACTTTGCTTTATCCCCTCTTTTCCTCTAATGGATTTATAGAAAAATCATGACATTTTCTCTCAGCCCTTGTTGTGGCTTCTTAACAAGAGAGAACATGATCCTCCAGTTAACTTAGTGATTTTCTCTTTTTACTTATCCCAGTTTCCCCATACTCCTAGAATTTAGATCAGAACAGATCTCTGGAGGTTGTTTAGTCCAACTCTCTGCTCTGACCAGGACCAAGTAGGTCAGGTTGCTCAGGACCTCGCCAAGCTTTGCGTATCTGTAAGGGTGGAGATGCTGCAGCCTACCCTTGTTCTAAATAAAGTCACACATACACGTTTCCTATGTTCCAATTTTTTTCATTGCCTCTGGTCCCAGCACTTTGTACCTCCAAGAATAATCTGCCTCTATCTTCTCTACACCTTCTGTTAGCTGTAGACAGTAAGATCCTCCTCCAACCTGTTCTTTATCAGGCTGAACACAAGCAGTTCTCTCCACATCTTCTGTTATGCCATGTGCTCCAGGAAAGGTAAATTATCACACACCGTACAAGGTAACCCAGTTGAAACCGCCCCAGTATTTACTACTAATTCTGCTGGAGTTTGCTCCTACAGCCTCAGTGGGAGTTCCTTATTCCATTGGTGGCAATCGCTTTGTGATCAGTGAGCGCAGACATCCCTTTGCTTCACCCAGGCACAAATTTCAGCTTGTAGGATCCTAACTGTATTTCCTCTTGTTTATTTGCAAATCTGACTTGTCATTTTGTAGTAGTGTCCTTGCTTCCAGTTTAATCCACCCTCAAGGTGCTCTGGGTCTTTCTGTAGGGGCTGGTTCTCCTTCAGCCGTCAGCATATTTCACCGGAATAAGGCAAAGGGGCTGATGTTCAAAATATTTTTCCCTGCCCCATGAGAAAGTGTGTCTGCAGAAAGGAGTGAATCTCACCAGTTCTTAGATGGCATTATAAACCTTGGGAAGGAGGGCTGGATCTTGGAACAGTGGTTCAGGAATTCTGTGTCATTATTGTGTGGCCTGTTGGATAAGAGACTCTGGAAAAAGTAATGCTGTGACCCAAATGTCTGAGTGGTGAACAATGAAATGGGTGAGCAGCAAGACCCGAGGAATAAAAAAGACAAGGAAATCTGGAATATGACAGCTCATTACTTGACTAATCATTGTTAGATGCAGGATTTTTAGTTAAAATGTAATTTAAGGGGGACTTCAGATAAAGATAGAGGAGTCCACATCAGTATGTTTAAGCTTTCTCTGGGGACAAGGTCAACATTTGAAAGAGCGTCAATATGAACACAGGCTAATTGCACATGTTCATATATAAATTATATACATAGATTACTATGTATGTATTAAATATTGATACATAAATGTATCTGTAAAAGTATAACCACATTCTAGGACTGTGTCGTACCTCACTGATGGGATTGTATCTTTAGCACTCAGGTTCCACCATGACCAGCTTGTGGATATTTCTGGGAGTCTCAGCTGGCATGAGGATAACTTTATTTACTTGACCTATTAATAATCTTCCCAGGCAGCAATTTGGAGGCTGCTGCTGAGGAGGGTTTTATGTTGGAGTTTGGTTTTTGGAGTTACTGGTTTCTCTGCCTTCCTCTCCTGATAGGCTTTGCCTCCAAAAATGTTACATCACTGTTGAAGCACTGTTGGATGCTCTTAGATGACAGATCTGTTGGGAGGGTGAAAGAAGGGATGTGGGGTGCTTCACATTACATCAGAATCTTGATCCAGGAAAAGACTTGTCTTGTTTCCCTCGGTGGATCTTACTCTAACATAGAGTCAGGAGATGAGATGCCTGGGCTAATGAGATACCCTCCCAATACGGTCCACCTAGAGAAGAGCCCAAGCTCATCCAATCATGATATTAACCCACCCTGACCTCCTCACTCTTCTCAAAGCTCTGTCTCAGTGGAGCAAGAAATGCTTGCTGGATCCATGAGGGCAGAAAGGTGGACCTCAGTGGGCAGGAGTCTCTTTTGATTTTGTAATTTATGTTGAAGTCTGCGGGTAAAAAACAGAATGAGGGTGTGTGACTCTCTCAAGGCACTGTCTATACCTGTACAAATAATGTGTGTGGGAGGATGCTGAGTTTTCCCCTCCTCAACTCCATAGCCTTGTACCCATTCCCCTTAAGCTTAAAATGCGTAATGGAGGGATAGCATTGCAGATGCTTTTTTTTGGGAAATGTTTAAATCCAAAGCTAAAATACAGTTCCAGTTATGTCTTAAAAAAAATATTAAAAAAACCCAAAATCCATAGAAACATTTCTGTTTAGATTTGTTTCCTGACATCACCTCTGCTCCCTGCCGAAATGCCTGAATATCTTTTTGTGTTTCAGATTTTACTGGATGTTTTTGGGGTTATTTTTTGCACACCTAAGCAGGAA
>NW_009942286.1:2905-8794 GCF_000696875.1 Nestor notabilis | reverse complement strand
GAATGCTTTGAAAATGTCTTTTTTTCCTTAGAAATGTTTTTCAAACAAATACTTCAAAGCTGTGACATAAGGGTTTGCTTAAACTCACACTCATTGTCATTCATCATCCTTCAGAGGGCTCACCAGCACCACTGGAAGGTCTCCTAGGGACTTACCAGGTGCTGGTAAGACTGTAGAAAAGGGATTAATTTATCTTAACATTTGTGACTCTTTCTGATTTTGGGGCTTTTTGTTTTGTTTTCTCTTGTTTCATCACAAGGGAATGCAGCAGCTGGGACAGGCTGGAGGAGAGCTGCATATCAACTTCTACAGTAGGAGAGATGGATTAGGCTGCTGCTTCTAGATCCTGCATCTCAAGAAATCAAACACCCACTGAGAGTAGGGCAGGACTGATTTACAGCCTCCTGGGCACCAAGTAAATTCTGGCTGACGTGGCTTTATAAGGCTCACCAGTTAGAACTGGTGCAATGCAAGCATACACGTTGTGCCAGTGCCAGCATTCTGTAGGAGCTTTGGTTCACTGCACAGCAGGAACAAGATAATAAGGAGCCAATAACATCACAGGGTGGATAGCTGACTGCTGAAGGAACAAACTAAGCTTTACTACTGCTCCATAGAGTACCTGTAAGCTCAGTCTTCTCCCTCTGTTTCCTTCAGGTGAGTTGTTCTGCAATAATAACCATCTGCATTCCCAGGTGGAATTCCTGACTGGAAGTGAAACAACTTACCAAACTTCAGGAGACCAGGACTCTTGTGTTGGATAGCCAGAGGCACGGTCTGGGCACAGGTAGGGTACATAGCTTGCCTGTCATTGATCTGTGTTCCAGCAGAACTCCTCTGGTCCTAAGTCACATATGCTTCTTGCAGTACCTCTGCACTGGTGGCACACAGATGAATTCAGGGCTTTGACATATGAGCAAGCTATTTTGGTGATCGTTAGTGAGCATTGTATACTGCAGAGGGCTGGAACTGCATACAGGTGTTTAAACCAAGATACGAAAGTGCCAGTTTGGTGAGTTAGGAATATTGTGTGTGTGATGAAACTGCTTATCTAAGAAAAAATATCTTGGGTCAAAACAAGAGAAAGAAAACCCATGAGGGTGCTGAGATGCTGGCACCGGTTGCCCAGAGAAGCTGTGGCTGCCCCATCCCTGGCAGCGTTCAAGGCCAGCTTTGACGGGACTTGGAGCACCCTGCTCTAGTGGAAGGGGTCCCTGCCTGTGGCAGGGGGTTGGAACTGGATGAGCTTTAAGGTCCCTTCCAATCCAAACCAGTCTGGGATTTCATGAAGATTTGCCATTTGCAATCATACTGCTCCACTGACGTGCTTCCAGCTGCCTTAGCACATGCTATTCACCTTTTTGAATGGTTTCTATCAGTTATGAAGCACTCTAAGCCAGCTATGCATGAAATCTTAAAATGAATCAAAGCTGTAGTTTGATTGTTCTTGAAATACAGAGTTCCAAGCTGCAAACTGAGAGCTCTAACATTTTAAAACATAACTTTGAAGAAGTGTAAATCAGCATCTCAGCCTGGGGAGAACTGCCAGTAGCAGCTTCACTCTCCTGAATGCATGCTCACCATTTCATTTTACTTCTGCAATAGTCTTGCCCAGGTCTGTAGCGTCTGCAAACCATGCTGCTGCCACAGCTGACTGAAGAGAGCAGCCCCACTGCTCACAGAGCACCTCTAGAGCTGAGAAATGCACCTGTCGCGAGACATCCTCACGAGGAAGAACTGTGTCAGCCAGCACACAGCTCTGATCAGTGCTGCACTTCAGAGCAATTATGGCCTCTGGACAGGGAACAAACCGGCATCAAATACGGGCTGTGTTCAGTACTATCTGGTTGGAAATCTCATGTTATATTTAAAGCTGGTGAATCTCATCCTGGCTTTTTAAAATTTATTTTATTTCTCTGCATCCTCCTGCTTTTATCTTTCCCCGTGTTCTTCCATTTCTGCTATTATATTAACATTTCTGTTATCATATTAACAAAACGTGGAGCTGACTCCTGAGTAATCCCATTTTCTCTGAACCCATCCCTTGCTGGGAAGATGGTAATTTAGTTAATTGAATTCCCTCTAAAATAGCACTGAATCAATATTCCTGCACAGTGCTGGCAACAGGCAGCTGGCCATAAAACATCTGTGGTCCAACCAGTATCTCAGGACACTGGCTGCAAGGATTTGACATCCTAGACCCAGGTTTAGATGTTTCTTAGAAGAAACCTCTGAGAAAGTGCCTGACCCACTGGGATAAAGCTGCTCCCTGGATCTTGTCTGAACATGATCTACAGCCCAGCCTTGGAAAGCGTTGTCCATCAGGCTAACAGTGAAATGGAAAAGTACTGCAGAAGGCAGTGCAGGTACAGCACTGTTTTGCCTGGCCTGGGACCAAGGCTCTGCACTCCACCAGCACAACACGCTCTATGGAGGGATGCTTGCTGAGGGACAAGGGTTTTGGAACAGCCACATCTATGAGCTCTTCCTAGTGCTCCCACACAAGGACACAAAGACCTTGCTGGGCCTACTGGCGTCCACTGTCTCACTGTTCTAAGAGTGAATCTATGTCCTTGCAGAGCACTGATCAGCATCTCTGGTCAAACCACTCATCCAGAGAAAAACAACCTCACAGAGAAGCCAGATCCCTCATCACAGGCACACAACTTGCTGTCAAAGTGTGAAACACATCAGACATGACCTTAGACAGAATCATGGAATTAAGTGGTTTGGAAAAAACCTTCAAGATCACCAAGTCCAACCATTCCCCAGCACTGCCAAGGCCACCACTGAACCATGCCACTAAGGGCCTCATCTACACAGTTTGTGAACACTTCCAGGGATGGTGACTCCACCCCTGCCCTGGGCAGCCTGTTCCAGGGCTTGACAACCCTTTCTGTGAAGAAATTTTCCCTAATAGACAATCAAAGCTTCTCCAGAGAAACAGCTTGAGGCTGTTTCCTCTCTCCTATCACTCGTTCCTTCAAGAAGAGACCAGCCACCTCCTGCGTCCATCCTACTGTCAGGCAGTTGTAGAGAGCATTAAGGTCCCCCAGAGCCTTCTCTTCTCCAGACTAAACCTCCCAGTTCCCTCAGCCGTTCCTCATCACACTTGTGCTCCAGGCCCTTCACCAACACTGGTGAAGTTGCCCTTCTCTGGCCCTGCTCCAGCACCTCAGTGTTTCTCTTGTAGTGAGCGGCCCAGAACTGAGCTGTTTAGGAAAATGACCTTGTGGGGCAAAGAACACATTTTATAGCTCAATAACCACTCAGCTGAGCCTTCTGGGCAGCACATCTCACTGGCAGGTTGGGACATGAGCCTGTGAGAGGGTCTGGGTTTGTCCAGAATGGTGGAGCAGGTGAGTGTTTGTGGTGGCAGGGTCTGGCGTGTCCCTCTGCTGCGGGAGTGAGGACTAAGAGCAGCCAAGGGGAAGCAATAAATGGGAAGGAGAAAAAAGCTTCATGTCTGGAGCATAAATATTATATATTTAAATACTAAACAACACAAATACTGGCTGAGAGATCTTCCACTGGGAGGAAATTGCAGTCTGGCTGCACAATGTCTTTCTTGAGCTGGTGCAGAGCCAGCTGCTGAGAAAAGTCTCAGCCAGAGCAAATTCCTTAGTGCAGGGGAAATGGCTGCAAGCCCTTCTGTTTGGGCTGTGTCACCTTTCATCACAGAAATTACTTCTGCAGCTAACATTTGAAGGTCTCTGCTGTCTCAGCAGCCTGTGCCACTGTTCAAGCTTCACCAGGAAAACAGCTGAAGCTACTGGTCTCATGGAAGTTTCTACAGGTTATGGTCTTCTCAAAGGCTGAGCACCCCAGCTTGTCCTCTCCTCATCCATCCCATGCTCCAGTGCCAACCATCCTGGGGACATCCATGTCCCTGTCTCCGCTGGTCATGAAGGCTGGTATTTAAGGGCCATATTCCTTGCACTTGTCTCCCTGTGAGGCCTTGTCTTCACCTGACTTCAACCACACACATGGGGGCTGTGTGGTGTATCTGTAAGGCAGGTCACAGCCGTGGTACTTCAGATGCTCATCAACATCTCGCTGTTCCCAGGAAGCTGTTCCCATTGCATTAGGGGAAGTGACTTCTTTTCATGATCTTTCTTTTCATGATCTTTTCATGATTATGCAGTCGTTAGACCTGTTGGGTCTTTACTACCACTAGTTCTCCTGGGGCTGGTTTGGCAGGACTGAGACATCAGAGCATGTGGCCACTGCTAGCTGAGCTCACCATGCAGCCCTGTACCCATGCAGGGAGCAACAGCATGTGCTGGAGCTGCCTCCTTGGGAATGCAAAGGTTGCAAAGTCCCATGAAAACTGTGGAGTAAGCAGTGGAGAACTCAAAGAGGAGCTGGAGCAGGTGAGGAGCACTTCTAGGCTGGGCAGTTTGACAGCACATGGGAACTGCTGGCCTCTGCCATGGCTTCAGAGGCTGCAAAGAAGCTGTGGACTGGAACTGGGTTATTCTAATGTCCTTTCCAACCCAAACCATTCTGTGAGTCTATGATTCTGTTCAGGATTCAGAACAAGGAGTAAGCAATCAATGATAAGGCTTGGCTGTGCTGTCTGTCCCATCCCTGCCCCAGCAGGTCCATCACCTGAGCACAGGCTCAGCTCCCTGTGCTTCCAGGTAAGTGACAGAGGTAACTCCAAGTGAGAACCCATCCACCCTCATCACAGGCTGCAGACCATGGGTATTACATGGGCAGCTGAGCTGCTGAGGTCTCCAGCCTCAGGCAGTAGCAGAGGTGGGGTGAGCATCTCTGGTAGGAACAACTGCTGCTCTGGAATGCCAAGCTCTGCCACTGGATGTGGGGATGCTGGAGCTGCTGCTTTTGCCACATGCAAGCTTAAAACCAGGCAGAAATCCCCTTCCTAGTCTTGATTCCCCAGTATCAAAAGCACATCAGCACTCACAGCTCCCTCCCTATACAACATGGGTACCCGCTTCCCTCCACCACCAAGTCCTGAGCAGAGCCACACACAGGCAGGGGATGAGTCCCACAGAGCCTGACCTGCTCAACTCTTCCCAAAATATTCTTCCTTTGCAGAGCATCCCAGTCTGTGCAAGGATGGGGATGTGGATGGCACCTCCATGGGCCACAGGGCAATGTAGGGCAGCCTTACCCTAGGAATTTTGGACCTTCTTTTGACAGCCAGGCAATGGAGTCGGCAGTGGAGTCAGCAAAGGGTTAAAGCTCCAGTCCCTCAGCAACAGCTTTAGAAAGAGGAACACTGGATCTCAGAAAGAACATTTAGAGGCACAGCCAGCCACAAACTCCCTCTGATCCTGCCACTGACAGACACTGGTAGACACTGAGATTGAGGCTGAAAGCAGCCCAGACGACAACCTCCTCCTTCTGTGTCTTTAAAAGCAGCAGCTATGGTGCAGAAGGTGCAGTGAGTGTTGTCTGTTGGCACTGTGTGAGCTTGCCCAACCCATATGCGTGCCACCAGAACCTCCCTTGTGCTCAGCACCATAAGCTGAGGTGCCTGCAAAACAATGACTGGGGGTTATTTAGGAAGCCTAGCTCCAAATAGGTGACCATGGAAGTGAGGATCGAGCTGCAAAGCCTGGCACTGCCACTCTGCAGGTGCCTGGGATCGGGGTGGCAGCGCCTGAACACGCATCCTCATGCACCTTAGTACCCAGTAAGCAGCCGTCCCACCCCCAAGCTGCCGGCCCATCCTGGAGCCCCGCCTGTTCCCAGGGATCGTTACCAGGAGCTCGTGTGTTTGGTTGCAAACAGAGAAGCAGTGGGAGCCAGGCGCTCCTGTTTGTGTGCCTGTGGTTGCTCAGGCAACTCGGAGCAAGCCAGGAGCTGCCAAACCCAACGACAGTCAGGGCTGAGACCATGGCACGGCCGGCACGACGC
>NW_009942286.1:0-2874 GCF_000696875.1 Nestor notabilis | reverse complement strand
TTCGCCTGACGGTGGGCTCTCACCAGCGGGAAAAGGGGCTCTCACTGCTCCGTCCCGCTGAACACAAGCAGACCAAGGGCACCAGTGCGGACGGGGCTTTATTACCGAGCCGGGTTACAGTGTGGGGCTGCAGCATCCTTTGGTCTGGGCTTCAAGAAGGCAGCAGTATGCCATGGTGGAGGGTTCATCGTCGGAGACCTTTGCCGGCGGCCAGGCAACACCAAGCTCACCTGGGATGCATCCCGAGGCTGGGATGGGAGCATCTCGGCAGCACCAGCACTTAAAGTGCTGGGCGAGAGGCAAAGCTGGGGCAGCCCCATGGTGAGGTCACCGGTGGGGAAGGAATGTGGCTGTGTTGTGGGGCTAAGGGAGGTCCTCAGGGCATCTGTGGGGAAGACAGACTGTGGTCCCTAATGGGACTAGCAGTAAGAGTGCCCCAAAAGCTAGGGGTGAGGTAGGGAAGGTGCCAGCGGCGCAGGGGAGCCCTGAGGAGCAGTGCTGTTAGTGTGGCAGGGGGCTGGAGCTGACAGCACAGCGGGGGACACACGAAGGGCTGGGGGGTGTCACAGCATGGTCGGGGGACAGACACAGCACTGGGGCAGAGCACGTGGCCTGGCAGCATTCCCAGTCCCATCAGCGCTGGGTGGCCAACATCCTGCCAGCCTGGTACTGGCCCCAGCGCAGCCTCCTGGGCCCCGTGTCATGCAGGGATGCCCCAAGGCTGACGTGAGCCCCACAGCCAACACGCAGGAACTGCGGTGGTAGGTGCCATGGGCACCTGTCCCTACTTTTTCACTTTGGCGTTGTAGGTGCCTGCGTTCTTGTAGGCACTGACATAGCCGCTGGTGTCCACGATGTTCTCCCGCCCACTCTTGCCCTTGCCCTTGCCGCTCTCATCGAAGCGCTCCTTGTGGGACCCTGTGTACTTGGAGGTGTCTGTCAGCCTCTCCACTGCCCCCACTGTCTTGGCTTTCTGCAGTGGGGAAGTGAGATGTGGTTAGTCAAGAACATGGCCCATCCTCTTGGTCCCTTGCCCCACTGACCTATGCAACCCCAGACCTATGCCCACCACACCTATGCCCACCCAGGCCATGTGGTCCCTGGAAGGCACTTGCACTACGGGCAGAGCTCTGTCCTCCCCTCTTAACCATCCGTCCTGCTCCCAGTGCCCGAAGGGCTCTTCACTCACCGTGACACCCATGTTGATGGGCTCCTTCCCTGCCACCAGCTGGCAGATGGCTTCATACGCCTCCTCTTTGCTCTTGTCCTTAAACCTCTTGGGGGCCAGCTCCTCCAGTGCCTTCTTGAACTCCTCATAGTTGATGACACGGGCTGTCTTCCCTCTGCAAGCACAAAACCCAGGCAGACTTCATGTTGCACCTCCCTCGAAATAGGGCTGCAGTGGAATGAGTGCATCAGAGAGACTTTGTCCTCCACCAGCCTCAGGCCCCTCACCCACCCCTGAAATGCAGCCACAGCCAGGACAATTCTGGCTGAACAGTGGGGCTGAGCACAGCCAGTGCTGAGCTCCAGGAGCTTTTCAGCCATATGCTGTTAAAGTCCCTGGTGCCAAAACCCTCCCCCCTGGGACTTGAGTGCTGGTGGCAGGAGGGTACATGCATCCATTCTCACTGCTCCTAGCCTGTCTGGGATGCCCAGCACCCTCTCTTCCCTGGCAGGCATCAGTCCTTCTCTGGTCAAATGTGGAAAGACATGCACAGAACATCTCTCACACAAGCACCCGGTCCTCACCTCTGGGTGAGCACCGCAACCCACCCTCCTATGCACCAAAAACCTCCCAGTGCTCAGTGTCTCCTGGTCGCACCAGTGAACAGAGGGATACCCAGACAGAGGGCAAAGAGGGAGCAGCACCCAGCCTTGCTCCTGCACCCTGGTTGGAGCATTGGATGTCTCAATTTCCCCAGTGACCCCAAAAGCAGCCCCAGTTGCCTTTAGCTCTCCAGCTGCCCCTGTGGAGCAGAATCCTCCCCAGGGTCTGTTTGGGGCTGGCCAGGCCCAAGGCACCCTGAGCATCCTCCTCTGCTCCCTGCAGCACTTTTTTGATGGATGGGAACCTGGCAGAACCACCCAGGCCTATCCTACACTGGAGAGTGGGAGCACCAAAACCTGAGCCTCCCACCACAAAATTCAGATTAATTTGTTAGTAGGACTTGCCAAAGCAGCCAGAGAAACTCCCTGAGGGCAGGATGCTTCAGGGCAGCACTCCGGGATGCAAGGGGTGGGCACCAAACACCAGGGAGCGCCACACCACCACCCTGCCCACACCCTCGGGGCAGCTGGAGGCCCCGGGTAGCCAAGTCACTTACTTCACCTTGGAGAAGACAATGTCCACATCGGTGCTCGTGATGCTTTTGCCATCGGTGACTTTGCAGTCTTTGCACAGCTTGGCCCAGTTTTTCCCATTCATTTCTTGCCCTGTAGCCTTGGTGTCGCCATAGATGGCAAATTTGCGGAAGCTCTCTTCCAGGGATGCCATCTCAGTGCTCCCAGCCATGGGACTGCAGGGCAGGGGGCAGAGGGAGCCGTTACTGCTTAGGCTGTGGCTGGCTGCCCTGGCAGAGCTCCCAGCTCTGCTCCCAGCTCTGTTCTCAGCACTGGTGAGGCTGGAGGGAGCGCTGCAGGAGCGGGG
The DNA here is from genome assembly GCF_000696875.1 of Nestor notabilis. Taxonomy (NCBI): domain Eukaryota; kingdom Metazoa; phylum Chordata; class Aves; order Psittaciformes; family Psittacidae; genus Nestor; species Nestor notabilis. The sequence continues at coordinate 224 of NW_009942286.1, read as the reverse complement.
TGTTGGCAGAGGGCTGGCAGCAGCTTCAGACAAGCCCTGAGGCCAACAGCCAAGATGTGTCTTAGAGAATGGAGGCTCTGGATTGAGAGCTGTCAGCAGCAAGGTTGTTGGCTCCAGGGGCTGGCGGGGAGTGAGCACATCAGCCTGTCCCCTTGGGAGCACTCTCCAGAATGACGCAATGCAGCTCGCTGATCATGAGGAAAAGCACCACTGCTGCCTCCAGC
>NW_009942285.1:97785-125741 GCF_000696875.1 Nestor notabilis | reverse complement strand
GAGGAGAAGCGCGGCTGCTCTCCTGCTCCGCACAAGTGAGGAGGCACCTCGGGAGGCAACATGACGGCGTGGCTGAGCTTCCTCGTCGTGTTCCTCTGCAGCTGGAGCCTGCGGGACTTGGTGGTGGAGGCTTGCACTTGCGTCCCCATCCACCCGCAGGACGCGTTCTGCAACTCCGACATCGGTAAGTACCTGCCCCGCTGCTGCGAAGCCCGCGTGTCCAGAGAGTTCCGCGGGACCCTGAGGGGTGCGGGCAGCAGGCGGGCTGTCACCACAACCCTGCGTCCTGCAGGTCACCCCGTGGAAGTGGAGGTGAGGTGGGTTAAACCGGTGAGGGGTGACCTGGCCTTTTAAGATGGGTTATAGCTCCGTAGCTGCTGCATATGCCTGGGGTAGTAAGAGGAAAGGTGTGCGGTGGCGGACCCGCCTCAGGCGTGCTGCGGTAGCAGGTCCTATCCCATGGCAGCGGTGCCAGTCTCTCCAAGAAATACTTGGAAGAAATCAGTAGTTGTAAGAGTGGCTTTTTTCCCACAGCCAAACAAAAACACAATTGGAGGTGTGGGCAGGCAAAATTTCCTCCTCAGGCTGGTGACAATTAATAGGAGGCAGGATGAGGACGAGTTCCCTCAAGCTAGGAAACTGCCTGCGGCGGTTGGTGTGGAAGGTGCAGCACATATGGGCTGTTGGTGCTGTGCCGGTCGCTGCAGAGAGGACTGGAGAAGCAGGCAGCAAGTGTCTCCGTGCTTTCTGCGTGCTGTATTGTGATCTTTGTAGCAGTGGGAGGTGTGCAAACGTGCATGCTTTATGGAAAGTTGAAAATCTCTTACTGGATCCCTGCTGATGTTCTCTGCTATAGATTTTAGCATCCCTAGGGGTCTTCACTGCACTAACTTTAGGGGACAAGGGGAACACCCAGAGTCTCTGAGGAGGGGGTAATGGAGATTCTGGTGTCAAGTTCTTTGGGTTGTTTGTAGCCAAGGGTGGTTAACCGAATATGGTTGCTGCTTTGGTAAGTGTCCAGTAGGAAAGTGTATGAAATTAATTAGTGGTGTCCTTTGAGTTAATACTGACACATGTCTACATGACAGTAAATACAGGCTGCCTCTTCAGCAGTCGTGAGTGGGCTGCATGAGTGAAGTCTTCTTGCGCCTCTGTAGGTTGTCTTAGTAGCGCAGTGTTAAAAGGGGTTGGGGGACTTTGCGTTGCTGGTACCTACACAGTACTGATTCCTAGCAGAGTCTGCAAAGAAATCCTTCTGGCAACTGCTGTGGAAGTCAACTAGAAAATAATTCTCACAGCAGCAGAACACCCATTGCTACGAACCCTGCCAGTGGCTCTTTCAAGTTAGCCAAGCTTACTGGCAAAAAAAATCTCTCTTGCCTTTAACTCTTCTACAGAAACTGCAGTTATGCCTGGTTATTCATGTCTAGCTTATATAGTGTATTGGCTATTGAACGCCAAGAAAAACATTACATGTTAAAAGTGCTGGGAAGGCTACAGTTTGCTTCAGTGATGATACCCTGGAAAATATTTATAAACTATACTGGGGAATTCGTCCAGGAAACTGCAGTATTAAAAGTTCTGTTGCCATTTTCATAGTTTGCATCAACAAGAGTGCCTCCAAAGTGGCAACTGCTGCAGAGATCGCCCTTTCTGTGAAAGTCAGGCTGGGAAACTGTTTTTTCCACAGCTGAAGCTGATGACAGCATGTGGCCTTCATTAGATGCATTTTGGGCAAGGGTCTACTTTCTTGCTCTAGTTAGTTCATGTTATACTAGATTAAAGGTAGTTTTCAGTTTAATCCAGCTTCTTAAAATGCTGTTAAATGTGTAATGAGTACACACAATGTATTTTTGCTAGACACATAAGTAACTAGGATTGTGGTAAATTATGATGTTTCATGTAACAGTGATCTTAACTTCAGGACACAAAGTTTTTCTGTTTTGTACTCTGATTTCTGGCTGAGTTAAGAGTCATCACCTTCATCTCTCCTTTCTCTCTTCTGGACTCTTCATTATATCTCATGCCTTGGCTTTGCCCTGAGACATAGTAGCTCAAAAAGTTGATGTCAGTGGGGCTGTCATACCTTCAGACATCACAGCAATGCAAAGGAGGAGAAGCATGAGGGGAAAGAGCAACTCATTCTAGCAGATGACTTAAATGCAAGTTTGGTTAAGACCACAGCTGTGTTGAAGCAAAAGTAAATGCTTACATTTGCTAGAACTGTCTGGAAAATGTGATGTTTCTGCAGGCTGATTTTAGTAAATGCTGTTATGTCCTTCATGTGCTGAAAGGGCAAAAAGCATGCTAAAGCTTTCTGGCTCTGGAGGAGTTAATCATCTCCATGGAAACTGATGGCAGTGTACTAGTGCAGTGTTTAGACAGACTAAACTACACGCTGGGTTATAAAACACATTGTGGGGAAGAAAGGGACTTGGCAGCAAGTTTTTATCGCTCTTGAAACTCCTGACAAAATACCAGCTCAAAAGGGAGGAGTCAATGCAGTAAGGGCTGGAGCAAAAGAGCTTTTTAAAATAGCTCCTAAAACAATATGAGAAATTAACTAGCTAGGTGGCAGCCTAGGAGAGGCTTTTCATCTTCAGAAGCACTGGATTCTGAAGAAGGAGAAAACCTTTAGGGGAGTGTAAGGCAAACTCTCACTGTTGGTCTTTCACGCCTAGCCAGTGAAGTCCTACTCTCAAGTTTATTCTCTTCTCCTTTAATCTGATCTCAGTAGACATTTGATTTTTGATCTTCATGTGGCTCAGTTCTGATACAGCCTCCCAACTCTGCAGTCATTAGATTTTAATCTTTGCAGAAGCAGATGGTCAAATAACCCATTGGAAAGAGCAGGATTTCAAAATGTACATCCTTCGAAAGTGTAGGTTGTCTTCTAAACGAAGCTTGGACTCCATACACAACAACATATATTTTTTTTATTATTAAAAAATGAGGGAGGGAAGAAGAGTAGCTACTGCCAGACTGGTCACAAGGGGTCTTTTTACTCAGTCCAAGTGTTCCAGCATGACGAATGGAGCAAAAGTGAAGAGGTGTGTCTCAGCTGGAAGTCTGAGGTCAATCGATAATAAAATTGCTGTTTTAACTCTTGGCTTGCTTTCTTTAACTGGATCAGTTAGTACCAGAACAGGCAGTACAATAATTAGACAAACAGCAAGACAAACAGCAACGGTTATGAGCTGCCATCTGAACTTTGCTTCCTCCACTCCCACCCCCTGCCTACGACCCCTTCCAGATGTGAATATTTTTCTTTTGTTTGAATTAAGAGACCTTTTGAAAGAACAGACACCAGGCATGCTTTGTTCCATTGTGACAAAGCTGTGACTTTTCCAGCTGGACATAGCTGACATGAAAAGAGCTTGTTTGTCCTTTTTTGCAGGAGCAGCAGGAACTTTTGGGCTGACCCCCTTTGCCCCACCTCGCCTTTAAAAACTAAAAGGAAAAAAAAAAGAGGAGAAATATGTGAAATTACAGGCTGGATTTTTGTGAGACCAGTCTGCAAGTGATAAAGAAGTACTTTGTCCACTCCACACCTTTCTCACTTTCATCTCGTGCATATACTTCAGAAAAGAGCTATGGCACTGCTAGCTGTCTCTTTCCTAAGTTCAGTAGAGCTCAAAATAACATTCCTTCGTAGAGTTTGTGCTGAGGGAAGAAGTATCTGTTTCAGTAAGGATGATGGTGGGTATTGCCCCTCTCTGTTCTAAATAACCTGACTCTTCGTGTGTTGGAGTTGGCAAGCTTTGGGGAGGTGAAGATAAGCCCAGAGACTCTCGGTGCCAAGGAAGCCTTTCATTCCTCCATCCTGCTGTACTCCCTAGTGCTAAGCTCACAGCACCTGCAGTGGCTATCCTCCTTTGAACTGAGAATGTGATACAAGGGCAGCAAAAAATAGCAGAGAGGGAGGAAGCTCATGAGTTTGTTTGGCCCGAAGTCTAAGCATCTCATTGAAAACCGGCTCTTTGTCTTTCACTGGTTTTCTTGAATTGGTTATTCCACCTTCTCACTTATAAACTAAAAGAAGTAAACAGACCAACTTTTATCATACATGAGATTTTGAGCATGCATTCTTTGCCTTGGCATAGTCTCTGTAGTGAGGTCACATCGGCTGCCTTATCCTTTAAGGCAGACAAATAAAGTCTGCCAAATTAATTTAAAAGCTACAGTAAACCAGCTCCCATTAATTATTATACCAGTCTTTTGAGTTGAGATGAATTTGAAACAAATTTTTGGGTTACATGTCATGATAATGGTTGCAAAAGTGTTGTATTCACTTTGGAATCTGACTTGTATTGAGGAAATAATGTGGTTTCATTTTTAGACTGGACTTCCCTTTGAGGCATTTTAGAAGCAGGAAATCTGAGAAGCATCCTATAAAGCTTTGAAAAGATAAGAGTACTGAGAATTCCATTTTACATGTGAAGAAATTGAGAAAATTTGTTTAACTTTTAACTTCCAATGTCCATGGTAAAAACTGTGGTGACAGAGCGTGCTCCTTGTGCCTGGTCATGTCTTCTGACAGGAAGATGGCCATTCTGAACTGGATTTTCCTGTTTAACAGAAGTCAAATAGAAGTTGCTTACTTGTTGGTTTTGTTGGTTATTTGCAATTAAAGTCCACAGCAGGGAAGAGAGGTCACCTTGTGGGATTTGGAGTTTGTCACTTCTCCAAATGTATATATTAAAAAATATGGTGGAAATTACTGTTTGGAAGATGTAGTGCAGAATGTTATATAAGCCTTCTTTGTTATCTTGCTACTATTGCATATGCTTACCCCAGATTTCCTGTAGGAAGTAACTCCAGCAAGATCTCTGAGCCAGTGGAGAGCCAGATGTTCTAACTTTGAGCCTTAAAGCTCCTTCCTTTATGTAGACATTCCTTTTGTTCTCATTTTCACTGATTTCCCACCTGTTCTTGAGAACTCTTTACCTGCCAACTGCTCCTATAACATTTCTGGGAAGAAGTGGGCTGGTGGAAACAGTTATTTACAGCCATATGCAGTACTAGCATTTTAAGTTTTCATTTGGGGTAGGGAAGGGCCTGCTTTGTTCATGTCTGTTTTTCAGGATGAGTGGATTTGATTGTTTTACCACAGGAGAGGTCATTAGTGGACTTCAAATTTTCCAGGACACTAAATATGGCTAATCCTGCCCTTTCAGAGTCTCTTAGATATGGCAACTGGAATGGCATCTGATGAAATCGATCTCTCTACTCATGAATGACCCACTGACAGTCCTGGTGGGTGGGACTGAGAATCTTTGGTAGGAGCACTCAGTGAGTCACCTTTGTCTTAATAGTTAAAGCTATTAAGATACGAACACTTAGTTTTTTTGATGTCATGATGTTGTCTGAAGTCATATTTCTCTTCTCTCACAGCTCCAGTACCATGTGGTGCTCTTATGTAATGCAACCAAGCAAGCACTGCCTAAGGAAGGCACCCATTTGGTCTGGGCAGGAGGTCTTGTCCTGTTATTAGATGAAACTTCCTCTGGATTCTCCCTGGAAGTTCTTAAGAGCTAGTAAACCTGAGAGGACAGCTTGGTTTGAGTTGGCAGGCAAGGCCAGGCACACTTGCTTGCCAGCTCTGAGCCAAACGAAGCTGAGAGACTCATTTCAGCCCTAATAATGTCTGCAGTGCATGTGGTTGAGTCTCGTTTTAATTATGAGATTTATGTTTGGGGTTGGGTTTTTTTTTTTGTTTGTTTGGTGTGGGGTTTTTTTGTTGGTTTTTTTTTGTTTTTTTCCCAGCATGAAGAGGGTTATGTTCTGATGTACTACTTATTGCTCTAGACTTTCAGGGTATGATTGTGTCTTTCACATGATGTTATAAATTGAAAGCAACTTAAATGATACTGTTGATAGTAGTGTAAAAGATGAGAGAAAAATCTGGTCTTCAAGCTGAGAAAGTTGGGGCTGTTCAGCCTGGAGAAGAGAAGGCTGCATGGAGACCTCATAGCAGCCTTCCAGTATCTGAAGGGGGCCTATAAGTATGATGGGGAGGGACTCTTTGTTAGGGACTTTAGTGGTAGGATGAGGGGTAATGGCTTTAAACTTAGACAGGGGAAGTTTAGATTAGGTACAAGGAAGAAGTTCTTCACAGTGAGGGTGGTGAGGCACTGGAATGGGTTGCCCAAGGAAGTTGTGAATGCTCCAACCCTGGAGGGGTTCAACGCCAGGTTGGACAGAGCCTTGGGCAGCATGGTTTAGTGTGTGGTGTCCCTGCTCATGGCAGGGGGGTTGGAACTAGGTGATCTTAAGGGCCTTTCCAGCCCTAACTATTCTATGATTCTAAGTACCAATCAGTTAAGCAAGTGCAGAGTTCATTAAACTTGAAGGCCTACTGTAGCTCATCTCAACCTCTTAAGAACCTCCACGTGTGACACTCAAAATTTTACTAGTGTAACTTTTTTGGACTGTTACTGCTCTTTAAGCTAACTGCACTGTACATAGACTTCTCTGAGACAAGGCTGATCAAAGCAGTTGACTACATTTGCAATTGTCTTGGCTTTTCCTCAGCTTTGTGGCACTGAACACTTATTGCCATAAATCGAACTGAAGATCAACCTGTTTCATAACCCTCTGTGTCTAAGTACTTGGGGCACAGACGAAGGAGGCACACTGCTGGGGCTACATTAAAACTTGGAGCTCTTTCTCTAGAGCAGGTACCTGAAAGAGCATGCCAAAATTATCAGTGGTTTACCAACCAGTGACCCTGCTGCCAATGTTAACTTGCCCACAGTGGGATAGATCCTTATTTAAAACTAGGGTTAAACTGGATTTGCTTCAGTGTAACTTGAGAAAAGAATTTTAACCAGTGAAATCAGAATTTCTGCTATTTGAAAGTGTTAGACTGGTGCTTGGCCTGAGAGAAACTAGACCAAAGTGGGTTAAATGGATTTACACCATCTTACACTAGATCTAAAATCTGTCCAGTTATCAATATGGAACAGAAATACTGGACCAGCCTCATTAACTTAAAGCAGGTGCAGTGCCACTGGTCTTAACAGCATTTCACCATCTTGTGTCAGAGTTGGATTTGACATGATGGTTTCAGGTTTCTAAAAGGACTGTTACAAACACCAGAGAACTTAAAACTATTGTTAAAAAAAAAATTAACCTTCTACTGGAATGTGAAGAAGTTCCCTCGAGTGACCAGAGTGAAGATTTAGTCCATTAACTGACAGTGTCTAATAGCACAAAAATGCAAGTAGTTTTACACAACCCTGATTATTTTATTTATTCAGTGCTGCTGCCAGCTAGGAAAGATTCTGGGAGTCTTTTGGAAACAAGATAGAAGTCTCTTGAGTAGTGTGCTGCTAAAATAAATGTTGACTATGAATAGTCCAAATTCCTGCTAGTGTTTATATAAGACCTTTCCAAAGGGCAACTTCAGCCCTTAGAAACAGTATACAGACAATAAAACTCAAGTTAAATAGCAGAGACATGCATATGCAAAAAATAACATCAGACCTCATCAAATACCCGCTATGGTTTGCCTCAGATGTAGAATCTCATTTTTAGTTTAGGAAGAAAGGAGGTCATTTGGGGTGTTCCTCCCAGGACTGCAATGTACCAGGAACCAGCAGAAAGCAGTGCCTGGGAAGAATATCAAGGAGGCCATTGTCAACTTGGGAATAAGGTCTTGGGCTGTGCTAGTGGGGAACTAGTGTTCTGTGTCTGTGGGCTCAGCTATGAAAACTTCTGTCTTGTTACAGGTGGGGGAAGAGGATGACCACAGCAACAGGATCAGTGGGAAACCTGTGATGGGAGGAAGTATTTAGGAGCTGTAGGAGTGATAAAGGGCCTTCAAAGACTAATCTCAGAGTATAAGGAGAGAAGGATTACTGAAGAAGAAAGAGATGCTGTATGGAAGTATAGATAAAGAACTTCTTAGCTGTGACATGTGATAAGACATGCCATCTGAAACTATGGGGGGCATGCCTAAGGTGGATCTAATTCACCCAGGAGGGTGAATGGGTACTGTGGCTTCAGGGAACGCATAAGTAGGAGAAGCCACGTAAAAAAAAGCTGATGCCCTACTGATTGATCTCTGACAAGCCTGTAGTGTGCTTATTTATGACTGGCAATTGAGGCTTAGGCTTGGAAAAAACCTGGCTGGGTGGACTGGCCATGGACAGAGCACATGTGCTTTACTCTATCTGGACTCTGGCCAAGCTGTTGCCTTCCTTCATTCAGATGAATGCAAAGTTCCTTCAAGAAGTGCAAGTTGCATGGGCGTGTGAGCAGCACTTAGGCTCCATTTAGTTCTGGCAGGTGAGTTATAGGGAGTTACATCTTCCTTAGTTACCCATCTGTTGTTAAAGTGTCATAGCACTGGAATCCTTCTGGTTCTTAAGAGGTTAGAACTAATTTATTGGGGATGGAAAGAAAGGTATGTGAAAGGGTCCAAGGATGAAAAAGAGATCTCGTAGATTTTTCTCTTCTTAATTCCTTAACTTTGTCATGAAAAGGCGCAGGTTTCTGCTGGCCTGCATGATCGCTGGTACTTCAGCAAAGCAGATAGTAATTGCACCAAATCTGCACAATGCTTCCACAGATAGTAATGGTTACACCAGGTGCATTCCTCATTGTTACTTCTTGCTTCCTGGTGGCTCGTTTAAAAAAAAAAAAAAAAAGTAATTAAAAAAAATCCCACAACAGCACATAGGAAACAGGACTACTTTTGTTCCAAAGGGCCATGTTCAGAATGACCCAAGCTCCTGCTGGCCTGGACTGAAGGACATGAATTTTAACACCCTCATGCTGTGTTCTAGTTACAGTATGGGGACTTCCACGTCTGTTTCCTTTTCTCCATGTTTCCCTCAGTATTGGGTGTTACTGCAGTGCAGCCTGCAGGGAGGCCTGCTGGCATTATGTTAGTTTTCTATAGAAGAGCACTGGCGCATTTGTTCAGGCAACAAGTTCAATCTCTCATGCTCACTGAATACATGAACAAGCAAAGATCTTGCTTGTCTGATGTTTAATCAGCCCTCTCAAATTTCTTGGATCAGTGATAAATAGAAAGCTGTCCCTGTAGAGAGCAGGTATTGTTGTTGGTCTCCAAACAGTTAAAAATATAAGGGGGAAGAAAAATGTGCTTGCTTGTACCAAGACAGGAAAACCACAAAATGGAAAACTTCCACTTGACTTTGAAAGACAGGAAATGGCTGGTGTTGGAAAGGCAGCAGGTAGAGGAGGAGAGAGCCAGAGACTATCTGTAGAAAACCAGCTATTCTCCAGACACTTCTCCTTCAGCTCCAGGTTCTTTCGGGGGAAGGAGTTCCAGGATGGCCCCTCTGTTCCAAGCCCTTTTTATGCTTTCCAAACACCCACCCCAGTTTCCTACTTCCTTTCTCTTCCTGCTATAAATATCCCGCCCGCCGTTCATAGGTCTAGAGAAATGGACACTGCAGATTAAAGGGGGTTGAGGTGGCACTGTGAAACAGCCTTTAGAGCAGTGCAGCTCTTGTGAAGTGCACAATTGCTGGGTCCTCTGCTTTAACTTGTGAAGTGTGAGGTTGCTGAGTTCCCTGCTTTAATTTTCCCTGGGAAAACGGAGGGAGTCCTTTAAGAATGAAACAGTCTCCCTGTTTATCATACCTCTGGACTGGGATACATGGGCCTGTTTCTAAGTAAACAGTTTCCTCCAATAAATAATACAGTACATATGGTGCAGAAATAAAAGCTGAAAAATTTCTGGTATGTGGGAGAAGGGAGGGTGGGGAAAGGATGTTTAAGAAGGAACAGGAGATACTAGTTGAGGGACCACACTCCAGGCAAAAGCATACCACTTGCAATAATGAATACATTAAATGCGCTGGTGATGAGGATCAGACCAAGAGGAAATAAAACAGCAAAGTGACCCCTGGGGCACTTAAGTAGCCATCATGTACAGTACTTCAATAGCCACAAAACACAGGGCTCTTCCCTTAGCATCCCGCAGGGCAAAAATCACAACCCAGAGAAGCGTGGGAAGACAAGAGCAGCAGTTCCTGTGCAAGAGCCTTGGTATTGTTGAGGATTGTGCTGGGGGAAAGGGCAGGATGAGTTCTTAAGCCCTTTGTTTTACTTCTCTAAATATGAGGAGCAGCACCTGACCCTTGTTCTTATTTTCTCTTTTTTCTTTTTTTTCTTCTTTTATTTTTTCCAAGGGGGTGGGGGATTAAGGATTTACTTGGTTATTTCCGTAGAGGATCAAGATAAAAAGGAGACTTCAATAAGTCTGTTTCCATCTTCTCTACAGACAGTATATTTCAGTAGAATTAAGCAGCTGTTCTGCTTTTCCTGCATGACTTGCAGCTTTACAGAGACACAGATAGAGGATTCTACAATATCAAACAGAACTCCTAGGTGGCACTTCAAGAGACCCCGAATTATTACAGGAAGGTTTTAATGGAATATTACCCATTCATAGAGGACCTTGACTAGATGTGGCAAAAAGCTAATCACCCTTAGCAGTATGTTTCCTTTAACACCTTTGCTTTGGAACAAGTACCCTGCAGCAGAACCTGTGATAGTGAGTCATGTGCATCATCCAGCTAGGCTGGAGTTCTGATGCCGATGCTCCCAGAAGCCTGATGTGGGATAGTCTGACTTTCCCATAGCCCTGTTTTGTTGTTGTCATCCTAATTCCTCGTACTTAGAGATTGATTCAAACCCTGCAGTTTTAAGTTTTTTTCCAAAACTCTTTAAAGGAACTTGTTACTTTAACTCTGGAGTCTATTTTTTTTTATCAGTAGGAATGTCTGATTTACCTCCCACATGCATTCTAAATTGCAGCTATCTCTTGTTTCCCAGTGTATTCTGGTTTGCTTTTTTTCTGTTTGACTGGGAGACGGGCAGAATGGGAATCGTGTATTTACTCCTACTTTGTTCTGAGGATTCTCCTGGTGCCGAATAATTACAGGACTATAAAGCTAGCACTAATAAATCATTATGTTACAGAGCCCTGCGTCATTCTGTGTTGTGTGATTTAGTAGGAGCCTGCTGGAGTAGCGCTGCCATATTGGTTCCCAAGGAGACTTGTCCTTTCCAATAGATTGACACTTTTGAGAAAACAGCAAGCTAAGGGGGAAGCAGGTGCTTACAGGCCTATATTCCAATGCCATGTTTAAATTGGTTGAAGAAATAGTGTAGATTGAAAGAAGCAGGCAGCACCTGTGTATCTGGCTGGATGGGAAACAAAGCTTTCACTAGTACCGGAAAGTTTTCAAGCCAATAGGTTCCTTCCTGTCAGTGCAAGATCTCATGTTTGTTTCTGAACGCCCTTCTCTCATACTGATTTCCTCCAGTATTAATGGCTGTTGGAAGAGGTAGGGTAAAGGAAAGCACTGGGTCTTTCTTTCCCTCCTGTCTCAGAAACTGTTTTCCTGTTTGTCTTTTATGCAGCATGGCAGCTTGGGCCATTGACGTAAACTTTGTCCTTTGTGCTGTTCAAAGCTCCCCTCTTCTGAATTTGACAACATTGCCTGCACACATCCTGACTAGGCTGGACAGGAGGGCAAGCAGAACAGGATCTTAGGGTGACAGTCACCTTGGCACACTTGGGGCTTCACATTTTTGTGCAGGCTCTGCATTTGTTCATCAAGCCATCATGAGGTCAGCACATGGCAGGGTTCTTTCCAGTGTATATATCTCTATATACATGTGGACCAAGGAAAGATTGACCAAAGCTATTACGGAAATATTATTGTGGTGGTGCTTTGAGGCAGCATCACCAGGTTACACCATAGAAAAATACGGAAAAAGCAAGTTTTGTTCAAAAAAATACCCAGAGTCGTGAATGGGAGATTAAAAATGGAGAGGAGTTTTCAAAGAGGAGCTGCTTTAGCCCACTTGGATGTCCTTCTCTGAAATCTATCAGTGCTCACAGCAGCTATCGTCACTTGGGAAATCAGAATGAAAATGCTGATGCATGTTGTTTCCCCACTGAATTTTGGACTATATAGCTTTTTTTTTTTTTTTTTTCCCCCCCTCATGAGGACATCCCTGCTACAGTTGCTGCAACAGCTGTATTGTCATAAGTGTGCTTAAATTCAGTAATTTGGACAACCAGTGTACACTGGAATCAACACAGCTATAATGGTTAAAATAGTAATAAAAAATAACCTTGTTTCTGTATTCCCAGAGAAATTTCCCTTGGCAAAGACCAAGCACTGAATGGAAGATATACACTTATGAGCTAGCTGCGTATTTGCCTGCCAAATTAATAGCAAAAGCAAGCAGAATCTGTGTTCCTTCTGCAGTAAAGGAGAACTACGTTTTGGTGAAATTTCCCTATGATGGTAGAGGTTTCAGCCCCATTTTGGCTTTGGAATGTATTGCCAACAAAGCTACAGCTGACAGGACCAGGCAATGCTAGTCTGCTTTCTGTGGAAGCAGTAATGCTTCAGCTGTTCAATTTCTTCCCTGTCCTGTTTGGAAGGTGGCAGCGGAATCCTTACTTGTTGTGGTGCATTTTCAGTAAAATCCCTTGCCAGAAAATGTTCCTGCAAACTGTGGCAATGAGAATGTAATCTGTGGCTGTTTTGCATAGTTGGATAATTTGTTGGTTTTGTTTCTAAGCCAATTTGTGACTCTGAGGCTAGTGCTGCTCCAAACCTTATTAATAGCAGTCCTTGTCATTTTAGAGGCTTTATCTTTCCATTATTATTCATACATGCTCATTTCTGGATTTGCTAATATGCATTTGCACTTCCTCAGCTTCCTTGCTTGTGGAAGGAAACTGTGCACTAATAGCCTGATTTTGTTAACTGGGATTCTGCTTATCCCACAGAATGTTAGAAGTGGACATGAAACTATGCATTGGTAAGCCACACCTCTGATTTTTCTGGGGGGGGGGGAAAGCTGTGTAACTGTTCTTAGTTGGTGTATTAAGTGTGAAACTAAGCAGTTCCAAGGGGATGAACAACTGCTATTCAGAGGGAGTGTCTTTGTGCTTCTGTCTTCTCCACAGAGCTACAGCAGTTCAGTGTTCTTGACTCAAAGTGTTTCCCTTGGGGTGGTGGAAAATCAGAGCCCAGCAAGGCTGCTAAAAATCCAGGCTTAGACGTGTGCCTCGTGTGCACGTGTGTGTACATCTTGCAGTTCAGTGATGACCCCGCTGACTTCTTGAACTTTTAATGACAATGCAGCTGTCTGTTCATGGTGCTAATTAACCCAAAAGCTGATTCCTCCCTCCTCCTCGTTATCCATTCTGTGAATGAGATGTGAAAACAAGACGACGACTTTTCCCGTGCCCTTAGGGCTGTCTGAGCCTGGCAGCAGTGACCCTGCTTGAGTAGAACTGAAAGAACTGCTGCCCAATGGCCCATACTCCTTTTTTAATAGGTTATTAAAATTCCACCTTCTTTCCCTCCCTCCAGTCCTGTTACAGTTTGGAGCGATGGCACTTAGGGGAAAACAGCTGCAGGAATAACTTTTCTTTCGGAAAGGCAGAGACAGCTGTTCAGTTTGTAAGTCTGGGGATTCCACCACTACTTATTTAGGGCCTGATCCCGCTCCAGTTAAAATCAGTGGAAAGATTCCCACTGGGTTCAACAGGCAGTTGAAGGAAGCAGCTTCAGGAAGCAGCCTGCAATCAAACAATACTGCTTCAAAATGTTGGAAACGGCTAAAAAGGAAAAAGCAAGTAGGAAGGCATTTGTCATAAAGTTGACTTGCTGACTTGCCTTCAGTCTCAAAGTACAAGCACTCAGAGGGCCAATGTTTTACTCAAGGAACAGGTTAAATTAGTGTGCTTGTGGTATCCTAAGTCACTTTTTAAAGATAGCTCTAGTATGTCTATGTTCATTTACAGTCTGCGGTGTTGACAGACTTCTATTGGCGCAGTAAGTTAAAGGACCAATCTCTGATGTTGAATGCTTAGTTTTAGATACCCTTTGAGATCATAGGGGATAATGGCTTACTTTTTGAAATTACGCCAGTTCTCAGCACCTGCAGCTCTCATTGGTATGAATTTACTTGCTGCGTCTTAAAACCGAGGGGAAAAATGGAATTTACTCTTGCTTCTGTCATTAGAGCTTCTTGTTGTCACCTCTGATTTATACAGTGAAAAAGAAGTCTAGAAACTTGCTGGAGAAGTTCTGAATTTCTGTTCCATAGAGAATTTTGAAATGCTGGAAATATACCCAATCTGAAATGCGAGGGGAAGCATGAAAATATCAGTCTTCAGCATGGAGTTTTCTGGGAAAAGTGATTCTGATGTATCTGAATCTAATGTTTAGAAGGCTTAATTCAGAATGTCCATTTTGAACAAAGATGTCATTTCACATCAACATTTAGACTTCAAGCGCAGTTGAAGCAAATGCTGTTTCAGGATGAAAATAGGTCTCAGTTTTTCTGAGAAGAGAAATAAAACCTAATTTTGCTGAAGTTGATGCTTTCCTTATAAATTTGTGACTTAAGTAAAATCACGTTTCCCGACAAGAAACAGCATTTCCCACAACATTCTACCAGTCCTATCCCCGATGGCTTAACAGTAACAGCCTCCCCTTGTGGAAGTGCTGATTTTGATCAGGTTACACACTACCTCTCAAGCTGGGAGAGAATGCAGTTCACTAGTCCTCTGGGGTTTATAGTTAGCTTTTTCTGAATGCTGAGAATTCCCTTTAAAACACAAATCTACATACCATTCACTCGCTTCAGTCTTTGGCAATGGGCAGTTCTCCTTGGGTTTGCTGCATTAATGAACAAACAAGTTTGTGGTTGTGGTGCTGCCACTGGGCTGAGACGAGGTATTTCCCCTTGTGTTTCTGTTAGTTCCCTCCCTGTCAATGTTTAAACATGCTTACACCTGTGTTCCAGGTGTGAGCTGAACTGGAGCTCTGAAAAGTTGTCTCTTGGGAGGGTGGTTCATAACTTTGCCAGAAAAGTCCTGTTACAGCAATGTCTTGGGAGACCTAGACAGGCAGGAAGCAGTCAGGCTCGTTGTATACCCTGGAAATGATTACCCTTATCTGTAAACATTCATCAGTGCAGTATCCAGACAACTTCTGCCTTCCAAACAGTTAATGGGCCTTAGAGCATTCAGAAATAGCCATCACTGTGCCAGAGTGGCTGTGAAATGACTATCCAACCGTATCTTGTGACCTTTTAGTTTTTGGTTGTTTTTTTTTTTCCCTAAAAAGGTACAAGGACACCAAAGAAGTCATACCAGAATGCAAGGCTTACCTCCCCCAAATTGGAATTTTAGGGAAGTTTTTGGCAAGACTACTTTACAAAGCTCTCACACTCTAGTAGTACTGATGAGCTAACTGACAGGTAGATTCATTTTAAGTAAATCTCCATCAGATTCACATGGTCAGACTTGGGAATTACCATATAAACCCCACTTATTAGCAATACTGAGTAGGAATAAATAGGTTGGTCTTGGATTTATGTAAGTACCTGTTGTGCAAAAAAATAAAAGTCAACAATTGGTGATGGATTAGCACTGATAAACCATTCTCTGCTTGCAGAAGTCTAGCTAAGTCCAATCTCATTAATAATATTTCATTGGGAACACAAGGATGCATATGAGCATCCAAGTAATGGCACACAACTTCTGGGAATGTATTCTGATAACAGCTGTTCATGAACATGAAATTGTGATGAAAAGTTTGTATGAAGGAAGCTTGGGTAATAAGAGAATGAGATGGTTATAATTTCTCTACCACAGTTCCTATGGAACAACTTGGCCAGTCTGTCAGTAGCAAAGCCAAGAAGCTTCTGAGAAAACTGAAGAACTAAAGTAACTGGCCGGTGCCTGCCTACCCTTTGTGCTGCCAGTGCTCTGTGTCATTGCACAGGGAAGATTCTGTCTTCAGAGCTACAGTATTTCTGTTACTCATGTAAAGAGTTGTTGCTTATAGATGTTCTTAGACTTCCAGGTCTTCTCATTACCTCTTTCATGAGACATCTCACATCACTCTCCTGCAAAGTGGGCAAATTGGTCAGTGTGAAGTTTGCTCGATACTGTCCTGACCTTGACCTGTAGTCTGACTGGGAATTGTGGTACATGAGGCTGATCGAGGACCCAGGAAGGTTTTCCACTTGCTTTAATGAACACTGAATCAGGATCCGAGTGCTATACGTAAGTCTTTGAGTCTCAGAATCTAGGATAAAATTCTTCATGTAGCTAAGCTCAGCTACACAGTATTGACTGTGGTTGCATAATAGACATTAATAAACTGGGCAATTAGCACATTCCTTAAGCATTGGGATAAACCAGAACTATGTCATGGACATGTCCAGTGTATGTGAACAGTCTGCAGAGGCTGTCAGCTTCTGAACTATTTATAATGGCTCAAGAATGGTGGGCAAGGATACTGTCTTCTCACAGGAAAAAGTTCTTTGAATGCAGGTTTAATTCTAGGGTCCATCAGGCGTAATAGTAGGTCAGGTCCAGTGCAAGTAGGAATAGCAGAGCAGCACATATAGGCCTGATCTGGTTAAATATGTATACCTCTTTGGTGTGGACAGCTGCTTAGCCTATCAGTTTAATGCAAGTTTTCTAACGCAGGAAGGAATTTGCAGGCCCACCCAGTACCCTTGAAATCTATACATGTTCCCAAACAGTTCTTCCTCCCTAGCTCCTACGTGCAAAATTGAGCGTAACCCATGTGATCAGTGGAGTGCAGCCTCCTTGCAGAACCCTGGCACCCATCCCAGCTGGGCAAGGTGCTGAAGCAAGGAGAGTCCTCTGAAGTAAGTTGCTGAAGCAGGGAGTGTCCAGGCCTGTAGCTTTTGATACTCCCTGTTTCGAAAGGTTTACATGGGTTGCCAGAGCTGCCCTATTTCTAATGTGCAGGAGAAAACTGCTTTCAGTATTATTTAGCAGGACTCTCCTTCCTCCTCCTCCTTCTGAGCCATTTGGATGTGAGCTCCCAATGTGTTTTGAGTTGCATAGTGGGTTAAGGAAGACTAAGAGATAGACAGGTTTGGGTCAAGAATTTTCTCTTGTCTCTTTGAAAAAAGACAGTGATGAATTTACTACATTTGTTAACTCTGGATATCCAACAGAGGAAACCTAGCGCCAAGGAGCAAGGACATGCTGGTTCTTTGCAGATGTCTCACATGACATGCGAAGTAGCATCTTCCAGGTTCAAGCCCTGGACATTCACTGTAATGTGTATGGTTGAGTGCTGGATCAGAGCATCTTCCCCTGCCCCCCGCCTTGTGATGTATGTGAGCAGTCTCTAGGCTGCGTGGTTAAGATAGTGGTTTTGCTCTCAGAACCAGATATCAAGCTGCCACACAACAGCTTGCAAATGTAATGACCGTATCCTGGTAGAGCAACTTATCTACAGCTTTGCAGGCTAAGGACTTCTCTTTCTCAGCAGAACTGAAACTTCCTGGGAAACATGCAGTCAAAAAGAAAAAAGTGGAAATAAATGGTGCATCTACACTGCCTCTTCAGCCTCAAGTTTCCTCACTTTTGATGTGCATGTGAAAGTAACTTTATTTGAATACTTGCAGCAAAAGACATCACACTTGAGGACTGTATTTATTCTTTAAGCAGTGCCCATGACTTCAAGGGAATAAAAGTCTGCCCCATGTGAATCAGAATGGGATTTCTGTGATTGTAGTAGGTTCTTTAAAATACCACTTGATCCATTTTAATCACTCTAGTACTCATTCTTGTAGTTTATTATCGTGATCCATGGAAATGGAAGATCAGCCTCACTTGCAACTGTTATCACTAAATCACAGGCATAGGACATGTTTTCTCCTTGCAGAGGCTGCTCCCCTAACTATGCTTCTTTAGGCAATTCATCTCTCATCATATGCTGCAATTTGCTTTCCATGTTACTGCTCACTTGATGGCTTGGGAAACGATCAGTGCCAGATGCACATTCTTTTCGAGCAGTAAATGCTCCTGCAGCAGTAAGTCATGTGCACCAGCTCCATTTCATTAAAATCACATATGGTTTCCATTTGCCCCTAATTGGTCTCACTTCAGCTCTGCCATGTTCTCTGAGTGGAACACTTAGACCTGTGGCTCCTTTGAGCTATGAGAAACCAGAGCCTTGTCTGTTTGGGCCTGGCTTCTCCTCATCCAGTATTTACTCTGTCTAGAAGTACTTGATCTGGAAGTGAGGACTGAATTAAATCTTACTGCACAGATCTTATGTAGACCAAAAGAAAATGGAAAAGGTGTTTTGAGCTGCGCATTGCCTGACCAGCTTTGAGTCACATACTTGTTATTTTTATCCACTGTTGTAAGCTGGCTTTGGAAGTGCTTTTGTGGATTGGTTTTGACAACCATCTTTCCAACACTGCTAACCTTGGCTGCAAGCAGTTCTTTCTTTGGCAGTGGCACAAAATGAGACAAAACACACTCTGCTGAAAACATCCCTTGGAGAACTGCAGGGTATCTCTCTACTGCGTTCTGTCCCTTAATATTCCTTCCCTCCACTTACATCACTTCTTCTTTTATCTGATACTTGCCTACTGCCTTTTGCTGAATTCAGCTTTCAGTAGCTAGTTAAATATTTAGGTGGGAAGTTAAAAAAAAAAAAAAGTAAAAAAAGCATGCCAAAAAGAAGACAGAGAAATGGCTAGTTGGCAAGAATGACATTGGTTTCTCTTTTCCTTTTACCAGAGGTTTCTCAATGCTGTAGGCATCCTCATTATGTAGTCTGCAGTGTGTCTTGTTTGCTTACAACCACAGCAAACCTAGAATGTTTTATTGATGTAAGCTCTGAGACTAACCTAGCTATGTCTGTAACTCCTGTGACTGAACTGCTGTAGGGAATCTCTTGGGTCTACCTGGCTTCCATGAGTTTATAGGTGTAATAGCTAGTAACAACAGACATTTTTTCTTTTATTTCCTTTAGCTCCTCTGTTTATCACAAGGTATTTCCTGAAGCTATTTTCCCTTGGCATGAAACACTATCTACAGCTAAAAGATCTAAAAGATTCTACTTATAGCTGGATATAAATGCATTTTAGATCCTTTCTTCCTCCTCTTTTCAGTCTTTCCTCCATCCTACCAACAGACTATCTGTGTATGATGGGAAAGCAAGGGAGCTGACATCGGGAGTTAGATGCAGGGGCATCTGGGCAGCTGAAGAGTCTTCAGCCTAACTGCGTATAGGAACCTGAATGAAATGTCTAGAAGAAAACTTGCAGTTTCTTGTTTAACAGAGACCTCTCCATTCTCTCTGATTCTAATGTATTTCAAAGGGAGCTTGGGCTTCCATAGGGTGAGATGCACCATACAGGGAGGGAGAAAAATTATTTCTACTGCTGTCATCAGAAAAGTTGTATCCAGTTGATTAAGCTACAGGTGAAATGCCACCCATGAACTAAGTTCTACTTGTTTTATGCAACCTTACAGTTTTAATTTCTGATCTTGTTGGGGGGATTCACTTTCTCCCAAGTAAGGCCCTTCTAGAGTAGTTTATACATTTTGAAGTGATGAGAGGTGTGACGCAATCATGGTCTTGTACAGAAGAGTTGTATCGCTCCTTATTTTGTAATGTTGGAAATCAAGCAGTACAGCATGTTGTGCAAACAGACTCCCAGTGGCAAGGAAATCTGCAGGGCTGGGAAACCTGGTTAATATTTAGCAAGTGCAATTGTGATCAGTTGTTTTAGGCTGAGCTTGGGCCTGGGTGAAGCCATTTAATTGTCTTCAAATTTTTTGGGTGGCCTTCAAACAGCCTTGCAGTGCCACAGACAGGGAGTGTTTTCTGGATTTCTAAAGCAAAGATCAAACGTAAATGGCATAGTTATGGTTAGAATATCAGAAGAGATCTGGGTGTCTTGCCTTCCTGTTTTTATTTAGACTTCTATTATTGTCCAAATGCTCCAACATGCTTGCTGAAGTAAGCACAAGTCCTTTCCAATGTGATATGTGGCAACTGTCTGCCTGGTAGAGGTGATTGGTGTCAAGAAGGTATTCTTTCTCAGTCAGTGTTCCTCAGAGCTCTTTGAAAAGGCAAGAGGTCAAGGACTGCCAGTGATGGGAGGTAGTTTGATTTTAAGGGGTATGAGAGGAAAGCAGCCAGCAGTGAATCTCTTGCTTCACTACCTGTTTTTGCTTTCTGGATGAGGTTCTCTGGTGATGTTGTGTATCAACACAGCTGGATTTGGATTCTTCCAAGTCAAAGCCTTTGTGGATTTGGTTGGTGGTCATGATGGAACAAGGCAAGAGGAAGCTCCTCTCTGTGTTGCAAGAAACCTTCAAATTCAATACTCTAATTTGTAAAGTAATTGTATTTTGGTTATAGAGGATGACTTAGAGGACAGACAGATCATCAAACAGACTGGAGACTTATATCTGTTGGTTTTTCCCCTCTTCATGAATCCCCAGCTGTCATCAGTTTTTCTCTCTCTGTTCTGATTTGATGTAGAGGAATGGGTGAGAGGCTGCTTTCTTGTCCCCCTTCCAAAGCAGGCCCCACACACTTACTGCTCATACAAGCCTATAGCCACTAAGCAATTGAATAGTTTCCCAAGAGGCTGCATATAGCTGGGCCAGACATCCAGTCCAAAGGACACAATCCACTTGTAGTTATGGTCCTCTGTTTTTAGGGATGCCAAGAGTGTTGATTATAATTGCTAACAGATCAGCCAAGGGAGTGGGAAAAGGGCTGCAGCTAGCAAGATTAAGCAAGACAGACACAGTGATTTTGTCTTTAGCAGCATCACCAGCATCAATGCAAGAAAATCTGTGTGTAAAACCACCCTGCTTTGACCAGCCTAGGAGACACCCCAGTAATAATAATTAGAATAAACTAATACCTCAGTAGTGTGCTAGGTAGAAGTCTTAAACGTAACTGGCTGCCTTCGCCCTGCATGATGTGAGCCTTCCAGCATGTACCAGGACAGTAAGGAGGTTTTGTGAGACAGGCTGAATGAGAGACCTGCTAGTAAAGTTGGTAGAAAGCTCTCAGTAATTTGCTCTTGGAAGTGAGCCCTTGTATAGTCTTTGGCTGACTAAGATGGCAACCATCCTCCTTGGTATGTCCTTTGTCTAATGTTAAGGTAGCATTTCCAAGTGTACCATTCTAATGTGGGTTGTTTTTGCTGTCCATTTTCTGGTGTAGTCAGTGGCCTCAGGATAGAAGGGGCCTTTCTTCGGCCTCTTGGTCATGTTGCTGCTTCCCATATATTTTATATTGCCACTGTTTGGATATCAAAGAATGAACTTGTGAGACCTCACTTGGAGTATTGTGTACAGTTCTGGTGTCCTCAACATAAGAAGGACATGGAGCTGTTGGAGCAAGTCCAGAGGAGGCCACAAGGATGATAAGGGGGCTGGAGCACCTCCCGTATGAAGACAGGCTGAGAAAGTTGGGACTGTTCAGCCTGGAGAAGAGAAGGCTGCGTGGAGACCTCATAGCAGCCTTCTAATATCTGAAGGGGGCCTATATGGATGCTGGGGAGGGACTCTTCATTAGGGACTGTGGCAATAGGACAAGGGGTAACGGGTTCAAACTTAAACATGGGAAGTTTAGATTAGATACAAGGAAGAAGTTCTTTACAGTGAGGGTGGTGAGGCACTGGAATGGGTTGCCTAAGGAAGTTGTGAATGTTCCAACCCTGGTGGTGTTCAAGGCCAGGTTGGACAGAGCCTTGGGTGACATGGTTTAGTGTGTGGTGTCCCTGCCCATGGCAGGAGGGGTGGAACTAGATGATCTTAAGGTCCTTTCCAACCCGTTCTGTGATTCTATGACTCGGAGAATAACTTGTCCCTTGTGTCTCCATTAGTAAACAACACCAATCTTCCACATCCTTTACTTAAGTGCAGTGAGCATGCATCTCAGCCAAACCTTTCACTTAAAAATACTCATATTGCACACCAATAAAATAAATCCTTGAAACAATAATGAGAAGCGTAGCTTTTGTTACTCTCTTGAGCCATTCATGGTAATTGGTCACAAGGGAAATGGGTTTGGAGCAAATCCTGGTCTCTAAAGGGTGTGTGCCTTCACTTAAAATGCTGTTAATGGATGACAGCCAGCTCACTTGCATTGAAAGCATCTAGTTCTCATGGTGCCGTTGGGCATGCAAGTGGGGTTCGTGGTATTAGATTGCGCCTGTACCACTGTCCTCTTGGTAACAAAGATGAGATTTGTGGTAGTGTCACCATCTAGTGGCTGGACCCGATAAAGGTCACAGGCTGGGTTGAACTAAGACAGTTGATGCCTTTGCTTTTCAGTGGGAAAAAGAGCTACTACACATGTGCCTGGATGAAATGATGTGGTTAATTACAAGTCTGTTCACCGTGTTGTCTCCTCAGCTTGGCAAACACTTGTCTTAATCCCACTTGTCTACTTCCTCACATCAGGCATTGCCTGTTTGTCTGCTTCTTCCCTCATGAAAAGGGTGCTTTCTGCTATCTCAGCTGTAAAGGCAGTGTCCTTCTGTTTCATCTCTTACCTTTAAGTCTGTTCTTCCTATGAATCCTTGAACAAATAGCCACAGAGTAAGGGATGAAGTTAAAGAGTGCTTAAGTTAGATGTATGTGTATTTGGACAAATAAAACTCTCTATAGGGCCTTTTTCTCCTCTGCCCATTCTGATTTGTTTGCCTTTGTAAGACCTCATTCAGTGACATTTGGAGAAGATGTAAGCAATTTTTGTGGGTACACATGCAGATAGTTTGTACTATGTTGGAGATGCCTGTGAAATACAAACCATTAGCTGCTTGCACTGTACTAGTCCAGCAGCAAATCTGAGCCATCTCTGTTTTCCTAAGCACTAAGCCAGTTTACATTTAAAAAAAAAAAGGGAAAAAGAAAAGAAATGCATTAATCGTATATGATTGTATGATTGTTAGATGTATTTCCTAAATTCTCAAATGCAGCAGGTTATTTTCTCAATGTATTTTTTAATGTCAACTAAATATCCATTTTTTCTTTCTCTGTTCTCTCATTTTTTTTAAGCATGTCAGATATTGAGAAGCAGTGCATATGTTTTTTCTTTTTTGAATAACGCTATGGCTGCCATGCTTATCAAGATTTACATCCTCATCTAATTTAACTTTTCATAAATAATTACAAATCACTCATGAGACCTTGCCAACTGCTCCAGTCCCACAAAGTGACCCGACCTGAAACCCCAAAGTACTGAGAAACATTCATCTTGGAGTATTTTCATAGGCAGTACTTCAAAGGAATTGTGGTTTAAAAATATGTAGCTATTTTGGTGACCACTTGTGTGGGATAAAGTTTCCCATCAGTAATAGCAGGACTGTAATAGAGCTTCAGGGAAAAGGAAGGAGATCAGGGGAGCAGTCACAGCACCTTTTGCCTCATTCTGCTTAAGCAGTAGGACTCCCCAGAAGTAAACAGTTGAGTTTGTTAACATAACATGGACTGAGTTTGCAGCAGAGATACTGTAAATTTCTGATAATTTGTAGAGCATGAAGAATTCTTCTGGCAAGCATGCACGGCCCCCACTCAGTTAGGAACAGTGTTCTTTATCTTTTGCCCAGGTGATCCAGTGGTATAACTGGTGAGCAGTGGTTTGAAGGAGCAAAGGTGGGACCTAGGAAATGTATGGCTGTAGATTTGCAGCTTGGAGCTGTGTTCTGGGCAGATATACAAATGCTCTCATGCATGGAGGCTTAGGGTGATGAAGCTGGATATGCAAGAACAACCTCTGAGCAATCCTGTCCATGCAGCATGTCTCTTCACTTACCCAGATGCATCTAATGCTCAAGAGGTGAGAATTTAGCCTCACAAAATACAGGGGTAGACTTAAGTTTGAGTATCCTCTGCTCCTTGGCTGACTGCTTGATGTTTCCTTTAATATAGGAAATATGAGGCAGGGTGGGTTCTTTGTTCATGCCTAGCTTTTTGGTAAAAGAAGGAATTTACCTAGAATAGTTACCAGTTGGGTGTTAAAGGCAATTTCTCTGAGATACAGAGGGCTTGCCCACTTACAAAAGGCCTCAAGTGATGGCCCACACTGAAGTTTTTCATGGTTTTTAGGATGGTTGTTCGTCTCCTGCTTTACTGGGGAACGGTTCCACCTAGTTGCAAGGGTAGCATTACTTGGAATTGGGATGCTGTTACATGCTAGTGTAGATGCACATTTTGAATCTTGCATCCTGTGGTGAAGCTGTTGATTAGTCTATAAATCAAAGTTGGTTTCTTTCTGAAGTGGCTGTGCTACTCTAACTAGAAGTAGAGGGCTGCCAAGCTAGCAGTGAAGCACATGAAGAAAATGGGAGTTTAGATATTCTGTCTGCAATTGGGAATGTGCTTGTCATCTTTTATGCTAACTGTGTTCTGGTTTGGGAACCCTAGCATTTTGCGATATTGCCTCATAGTATAGTTCTTATCATTGTCAATAAGATAAGATTCAATTGTTGATTTCAGATGTCTTGGGCAAACACCAGGTTTTTCAGTTTCAGTGTATCAGTTATGCAACAGATGAAGGTAAGACTTTTGACACCCTTTGGTTTAGTTTCCAGCATTAGTGAAGTGCCCTGGAATCATAAAGCCTTAACAAAATCGTGTTCCTTCTCACTGACCCTTAAGCAGTCTGGTTTTTGTAGCTTCACTAGTGATTGTGGTCGCTGGAGGCAGCAAATGCAAGAACTTACTTCTTTAAAGATACTTGCAGTTCTCAAGGATGTGCTTCAGTATAGCCACTAAATTTTGAAGACGAGAGCAAATTGAAGTCTGAACAACTTGTTAAATAGAAGAATCAATAAAACTGTACTGGCTTTTACTGCCATTGGATAATAGAAATGTAAAAAAATAATTCAGAATGAAGTTTTACACTCAATGAATGAAGGTTTTGTTGGTCTTTGAATCAAAGCCAGCAGGACTGTCTTACCTAGTTTAAAATTTATTTGACAAGTCTGGCTGAAGCACAGGATATAAATCAGCAGAGTGAGTTTGTCTTCATTTCACACCATCCTCATGGAACAAGTTCCAGGAACTGGTGTGTATAAACCAGATCTATCTCTTCCTTTAAATCTGTTCTTCAGATTATTCAGAACGCTGGGACAAGGTTTTTTGTTTCATTAATTTGGTCTAGCCTCTTCTTTTTTGCCATTTCTTCCAGGGAGCTTCTGTAGCTGTTTGGAACATAAATGAGCTATGAAGCAACAAGGTGCTTGTTTAATGTCTTGTATACATAGCAGAATGGATCCCTGACCTGCTTTGCTACTTTTAGGTAGTTGCAATGCAAACAGTAACTCGTTGGGTTTTCCTCCTTGCAAGGGAGAACCTCTACTTCCTTATCTCCCTTTCATGCCTTCCTGCTTTTTAATGAATTCTTTTCTGTGATGCACTAGGGTGATATATTTCAGCAAAACACAGATGAAATGTTGCAAACGACTGCTGTGAAAGCAGTACCTCTGTCCCATGCAGGGCTTTACAGTTAGGACCTTCACAGACTCAGAAGAGATGTATGTGGTCCATTTTAGTTGCTGGATTTCGGTAGTGGTGAACCATTGGGCTGTATATTCAGCAGAGGTGTGTTTGCAATGATGATTAAGCTTTATGCAAAAGTAGCTGATGCCTCCTTTTGCACAAAAAAGGGATTTCTGGGGAATTTATGTATAACTACACATTTTCAGTCATGTTTATGAGTATTTTGCATTCTTTGGATTATTCTACTGGAATAATTTTCATAGCCCTTGCAGTAAGAAGCTTGATGAATAAAATTTTAGTTAACATTTGCATGATTATATGATGGTTTTTCTCTTAATTGATGGAATTTTTAACTACTTGGTTTTTGTTTTGGTTTTTTTTTTCCTGTTGTTTGTATGAGTGGTGTTTGGGGTATAGAGTTTTCTAACAGTGATCCTTATCCTTTCCAGAATTGCTCTTTTCCATCTCCTTTTCTGCAGCCCTTGTAAAATTTACACCACTTCTGGTGCTTTTATATTGTCATATGATTGTTCTAGGGGAGTGGACTTTAGCTGAATAATGCCTGCCTGGTCACTAAGCTTTGCTTCTCTACTGGGATGAGCAGGTGATTGCAGAACTTCATCAAACAGGATCAACGGAACAGTAGAGTTTTTTTGTGGAATACCCCAAAAATAGATGAGGAGGAAAACTCTTCATTAAGCGCTGACTGTAAACTACTCACTAGGTCCATCAGAGGGACCACAGAATTCTTATCTATGATGCCTTAGACTCAATTGACGTTGCTGTGGTGCATCTGTGGTATAATCAAAGTATCTGTGTCAGGCTGGATGCTGTGTTCATGTATGCACACATGCTGCTCCTTAGTATCCATGAAGAAGTGAAGGGCAGTGTATGTAAGGTCGGATGGGTCACCTTTAGTTTATCTTCTAGGTGGCTTCTGGCTGGCCTGGCAGCTTTCACTGTGGACTCGATGCTTGCTGAACAATCTGGTTTTGCACAGTAGCCATTTGTTCAAGGGAGCCATTTGTCTGGAGTTTTGTGGTATCCGAAAGGTGGCAGCTTTAGTGAAACCCCCAGATATTCCAGTGTGCTGTACTGTATTGTTGTGGTTATTGTGAAACAAAAGCTGCATTGGGCACCCAAGGAGTAGTTTAAAAGTAGCATCTTGCTGAACATCATCTCGTATATTGACAGTTAAGACATTAAATACAAACTTCATCCCAGTGGCTTGGTGCAAAAATTTTAACCTGTCTTGATCCCAGTTATAGTCTGTTTTGCAGATTGCTGTCAGATTTCAACATAAATAATGCTTGTTCTGATTTTTCACACAGAACTGGATTTCCTCTAAATACTTGCTTTGGCATCCCACTTTACGTGCCTTCACTGTGTGTGAGATTTAGATAAATTATTCTGTGAAATA
This sequence comes from Nestor notabilis, assembly GCF_000696875.1. Lineage (NCBI taxonomy): Eukaryota > Metazoa > Chordata > Aves > Psittaciformes > Psittacidae > Nestor > Nestor notabilis. Next base: position 98,982 of record NW_009942285.1, on the reverse strand, counting down.
AAACAGAACTCCAGGCCAACCTTTCTCTCAATTTATTCTAAGTGTCTTTTCTGAAGTGGAGGGTCTAGCCTGAATGTTGTGTAAAGTTGTTTATAATTTGTGTTTTTCCTCTCTTATGACAGTGATCCGAGCTAAAGTTGTGGGGAAGAAGCTTATGAAAGATGGACCATTTGGAACGATGCGATACACAGTCAAGCAGATGAAGGTATGTTTGCAGACGTTTCACATAGGCTTGTAGATAAATTAAATTAATATGTAATAATAAACAGAGTTACACACTGAAAATAACAGCACCTCAACTTTTCATATTGGTCAGCCAGAATAGAAGGTAGCTGGCAACTAGTAGAAATATGCCTGGAGAGGGCAAAGGAGCAGGAAGAGGTCATACCTGACCTACAATGCTGAATACCTAATTCTTCCTTTGTTTTTAAAATTTCTGGTAGTAAAAGATGCCAGATGGGCTTCTGTGGATCCTGGAGTCCTGTTTGTGTTAGATTGTGGAAATGCAAGCTTTTCCATCTAGCACTTTCATTAAATTCAAGATGTGGTGGTGGTAGGGGACCTGCTAGCCTTGGGAGAATGGTCTTTCATCTCTTCTTTCCTTGCATTCTCTGTGGACCACCAGTTAGAGTGATGGAATTTTTTTCCACATACAGAACAAATGAAAATTGTATAGTGAAGTCTTTATATAAAAAACTAAACCAAACACTGTAGCTGTCAATTATCAGCTCAGAAGAGCTACAAAGTATTGACTCAGAGTTGAAAACAAATAGATGAACTAGAGAAACCAAGCAACTGATGTACCTCTCTTCAGAGCTCTACTTTGCTGCACAAACTGCACTCAACCTGCTGCTTTGGACTTTAGGGTTTTTTTCTTAAGCTGACCCCCTTGTTATGTAATGCTAAAAATCAGCCTTAGATTGTTTTTCTTGGCTATGCCATTCCAGTCATAAGACTGGTTTATGTCTTTTTAGGAAAAAAAAAAAAGAAAAAAAGGGGGAATGGAAAAGCTTGGCAGGGACTGCTGAAATCTGAAACATATTAGACAAAGTAAAGGTTCAGAAAAAAACAGTCACTTGCCTGCCTTGTAACAGTAACTCTCTTTATAAGGCAGTTTATAGCTCAGCACGAAAGCAGGGAGGAGGAGACGCAAAGCCTGTTTCATAAGCTGTCACAAAACCGCACACGTAGCCAGAT
>NW_009942285.1:96486-97754 GCF_000696875.1 Nestor notabilis | reverse complement strand
GCTCTTCCAGTAGAGTGAAATGCTTGTGCTTTGAGTAAGAGGGCATGAGGTGCTGGGCTTCCTAATTTCCTTAATCTTAAAAATGTCTTTTTAAGATTCAAAAGGAAATACATACTTGTTGATTAACTTTTTTTTGTGAAAAAGGCAACTGGTTATGTTGGCAACAGTGAGACAATGCTCTCTTTTTCGTTTTTTTGTTTTTTTGTTTTTTTTTTTTGTTGCTTTTTATTTTTTGGTGGCTGTCCCTGGTTTCATCAGGTTTGCAGCACTAGGTGCTGTTCTTGTCCAGTTTTGTCACTCTCCAGCTCAGCAAGTGTACACCACTTCACAAAACAACTCAATGTCCACATGCTGCAGTGGCTTCATCAACCTTTTTTTTTTTTTTTTTCCCCCAGCATATCCAGGACTCCTACTTTCCCTCCTACTTGGTTGCAAGAGTTTGGCACTTCCTGTCTGACATGACCATGAACAGGGTCCAGTGGTGATCTAGAATAACAGTAGTCCCCAAAAATGAATTGCTACCCTTTATGAATCATAACGCCTCTCTTCTAACTAATGATGCAGCCTGCCCCATTGTCAGCCAGTGAGCTGTAGTGTCAGAGATTTTTGGAACAGCATTAAGCATTCCTCCTCTGACCTAGGAGCCTATAGCAGTGTCCTGGGTACGAACTGAAAAGGTTTCCATGTGTCTGGTGGCATGGGGAGGGGGCATAAACCCAGGCAAGCATGTTGAATGGAGCAGCAGCCACTCCACTGTCAATAGACACCATCATGTCAATGTTTAAATAAGATGCCTGAGCTTATCCTGGCTGTTTTAATTGGGTTGTTCTGCAGCACAGGGCCTGGGTGTTTACAGCAGGTACCACAGTAATCTCCAATGTTCTTGTGCTGAGACCACAGGAGAACCTTCTTTTGCAGGACCGGTTCCATAGTGTTTTGTTAGGAAGCTATGTGTCCGACAAAAGCAGGGGAACTCGTGTTGATCAGGCTGTCTCTATGCCTGCTATGGAGATGGTGGGCTGGTGAGATGTTATATCGCACATTTAACTGTGACCTTTGGCAGGAAGGAACCTGAAGCAGTCAAAGTGCTCAGTAGAACCAGAATGTCCGGAGGACATAGTTCTTGATAAACAAACAAACCAGGTGTCTTCTTTGAAACCCTGCTGTCTTTCTGCTGAGCTTAGAGACCAGTATAAAGAGAGATTCAGCTCCATACAGTGAGGGAGCTCAGAATGACACAGCAAATCTCTCCCTTGCTTGCCCAATGA
>NW_009942285.1:92538-96455 GCF_000696875.1 Nestor notabilis | reverse complement strand
CCTGCTGAAAAGAAAACTAAGGAGGTCCACAGCTCTGCACAGCTGCATGGGAACAACTCTGAAGATGAAATTAACATGTCAGTGGCTTTTGGCCACCTATAAACCCATCTGCACCTGCAGATGAAAAATAAACAAGCCATTTAGTCTATCAGTGTGTACTGAATTGCCTGTGAAAAGCATCAAGAGCCTTAAAAGGCAACAAACAACCTTTGTGCTTCTCTCATGGGTTCCTTAGAGTTTGCTGTGGCCGATTCTTGCTCTTGCTAACACTCCTGAACTCATTGCTGAATTTCTCAGCTCAACCAGCTTGGGGCCTAGGCTGGAGCACAAGGTCAGCCCACAAGCACAGAACAGTGCCAGACTTTCTAGCATTCAGGTTGGTTGTTTGAAAAGGTCTCGTGCTTTTTCAAGCAATCTCTGCCTCCCCACACTGCTTTCTCAAATAATGTGAGCCTATTTCAAGAGTAAGTGTCAGGAATCTGCACAGAACTGATCTAACCCCTGCCATGTTCTGTGATGCTTCAGTGCATTCTGAGAGTGGCCCAAGCCTATTTCAGGAAACTGCAAAGGAAACAAGGAGATAAGATATTTCTACTGCATGCGTACAAACAGTTCTGCTTGACCATGGCAGCACTTAGCACAGGCTGCCAGAATCAAGGAGGCTTTCCTTGGTTTGTTGCTAATCTGTAAAGTGAGTCTAAGGGGTGAAACATGATAGTCCCAAGAGGGAAGAAGTGGAGTGGGATTAATTTAGTTTAATTTTAGACAGACTAAAATGAGGTGTCGAGACTTTCTTGTTCTCTTGATTGTCAATGGAGAGAGACAGGAACCACCAAAATGTAATTCAGCCCAACAGTTGTAGACAGCTATTTTAGGATGGGCTGAGTTGGTCTGGAGGTGACTGTTGTTGGCATTTGATTAGAGAGGATGCCTAATTCACATGAAGGTGATTTTAGGTGGCTAAAGGTTAGGCAGGATGATTCTAAGCCTGGTATCCAGTGCAAACTCACATCGGAGGGATAATGGGAGGAACATCGTATCACAGGGGGAAGTTAATATTGCAGGAACCAACCACTACAGGATTTGCATGTCCATTTCTGAGGCAGTATGGGGGCTGCTAAAGGGAATGCTGACACAGCTGGAAATAGAGCAGCACTATATGTGATGCTTGCTAATATGTTCCCTGTCATTATGCTTCCAAAAACACACATTTGTGGTGACAGGAGGACTCTGAGGGTAGCAGTTAGGAGAGTGGCTAGCTTTATGGTTGGTTTTCTTCTGTCTGGTCTGATAGCACTTCAGGATATTTTGTGGATCCAAAAATAATGCTTGAGGTATAGTTTTTTGGTGTGTTTTTCTTTTGTTTTGAAAGAGGGCATCTGTAGAAGATTCCCTCTTGCCAAATTTTCTTCCCCTGAGAACCAAGGTCATGGTGACTTTTCTTTAGTCATTAGAAGATGGGACAGGCCCTGCCTGCCCCCACCACTGGGTCAATTAGCGTGACGGTTGCTAGCATTGATGAGGGGTGACATGAAGTGCTTTTTGAGAGGCTGAGCACGCTTCCTTCAGCATCCCTGACAGTGGCGTCCCTGATGGTAATGTGAGCAGGAAATTACTAGGTCAAGGAATTGAAAACCAAACCCCCCAGTTCAGCATCACTGGTTACTTCGTAGGCAGTTATGTTGAGCTTGATGGAGCAGAAGATGCAAGGAGTGGTGACTGTAAGGGTCCTGTAGGAAGGGCTTGAGCAGCTTCACAGAGGATTTGGTCTAGCTTGTAGCCTTTTCTGCAAGGGGAAGAATGGGCACAAAGGGGGCCTATGCACATGTTGACTTTATAGCAAAGATACTTATTAGCCAACGCTACTTGGAGCTTAGTGCTCAGAGTGACAGATCACTTGTACTGCACAAGCATACAGCTCTCTGCAGTGACGATAACGCACGGCCTCGAGAGACCTGGCAGTCCCAGTTGTTATCTTAGCTAGTCTTATCTGCTTAGGTACTATTATCATAGGTTCTTGGTGCAATGCGTACTAGAACAGCATCTGAACATTCTATGTGCTTTTCCTTGGTAATCAAGGCAGAACTATTCTGCAGATGAGGAACAAAAGTGTACTGAGGGCTAACTCATCCAAGGACAGCCAAGATGCTTGTGCCGGAACCTAGATCTCCAGCTATCTTGAGCATATTTGGAAAATCTGCATAGATCATTCCATACTAAGAAAATTGCAGGCATAAAGTAGAGATTAGGTAAGGTTCAGTTCTTCCATACTCATCGAAAGACTTTGCTCACTTATGGACATAATGGTGTATTCCAAACATGATCCGTGAACTTTTGTAGATAGAATATGATTAATTAAAAAACCAATGCTTTTCTTGCACGTTTGCTGGGTTTAGCATGTCTTTTGCTGTACACAGCAGTGCTGTTACTGAGTTGGGATACTGTTAAAAGATTATGCTGATTTCGGTAATACAACTAAGGAAAAAACCAACTGGTAGACATTCTGTGGACATCCAGAAGTTAGTTTGACCCTCAGCGTAGCCGAATTAGTAGTAGTTTCTTTATATTTTTATATGCAGTATCTGGGCCTGGCATAAAATCTGTTAAATCAACAGACATTCTTTCAGAAAGAAAAAAAGTTTATTTTTAAAGGAGGTGGGCAATAGAAAAATACCCTGGGATAATAGAGGACTTCAAGAAATACAATACAGCCTGGAGAAGAATACCCCAGCTTAGGCGACACAGCAGCAAGGATCTATAGCTCAGGGATTGTTTGGGATTTTTTTTCCCTCTTTTGCCTCACTTTAATATTGACAGTTAAACTGAGTATGAATGTGCTCTCTAGAAATAAAGCTGACAGAGAAAGGAATAGGCTGGGAAATGCCATGAAACTGTGATTCTTGCTGACTCTTCACTGGCTATTTGTGCAGTTCGTTGGGGGGAAAAAAGAGATATGGAGTATTTTGAAAAGATGTCCAGATTTAAAAGGTGAAATTTTCAGGAAATAATCCTCAGTGTATCAAAAATAAGGTACATTTTATTTGGTCCAATGTACACATGAAGTGGTTGTTTCATTGCTGTGCACAGACTTCATTATGCTGCTAACAGGTGGGTTTTCCCAAATTGCAGTGGTAAGGTCAGGTCAGATAGGGACACATGCTCATTTCTGACTGTATCCAACTGCCAGTATATCTAGGGGTTCATATTTCAATTAAACTGAGCTGTAAGAAAGATTATGAAAAAGGAGAAGGAGTGTAGAGGAATTATGTATACATGATATTTTCTTTATGGCGCCCATCAGTACTGGGCTAATTTTAGGAGGTGGGGTAGAATTCTATTTCTGCATTCATTTAGTTAGACAAACATGAAATCCTTGCTGAGGTCAGCAGGAGTTGCATATGCTGGGCACTTGAGAAGGAGGTGTCTGGCTTGATGACTTAGAACAAGCGCCAAAGCATTGAAACTCTTACAGCAGCAACACTGGAAAATAGGCTCATTGTTTAAAAGAAAAATCCCTTAGTTCGGAAGAAATTGTTTAAATCACATGAAGGAGTAAGATTCTAAACTTGAACTAATTTAATTTCTCCCTAATTATGAGCTATATAAGGGAAAAAAATGTTCAGGATGTTGGCAGAGCTCGCAGTGTTGGCTCTTTGCTCGCTCAGTGCCACTGGAACTAATGCGAGTGGGAAAAAGTGGTCCCTGTGCTGAATTGCAGTGGCTTGTTAGCAGGTGGGTATTCTGCTTTACCAGCAGATCTGGTGGGGAGACTTCCATCAGAGTCCAGCTAGTTCCATTAGTCCTTCATCCTTGTAGGCACTAAAAGTTCATTGCTTGCCACCCCACAATCTAGGGACATAGATTGTGAAGAAGTGAAAAGTTGCCATTTAAGATGACTTAAAGCATTCTATTCTTTC
>NW_009942285.1:69433-92526 GCF_000696875.1 Nestor notabilis | reverse complement strand
TCCCTAGATGTACAGGGGCTTTCAGATAATGCCACATGTTCAGTACATCTACACAGAAGCTTCTGAGAGTCTTTGTGGAGTCAAGCTGGAGGTCAACAAGTACCAATATCTGATTACAGGTAAAGAACAGTGTACTTTTTCATAAACAAAACCTCTTCCATTCTATCAATACATCTGCTAAGGACATGGGCAGCTGCGTAGACAGCTTTATGTGCAGCTTCCCAAGTGTTAAGATGGCCAACAGTATGTTGGTGTTCAGTACCCTTTAATGCCGAGAGTCATTTCACTCTCTATATTTCCCTCTCTTTTCTCAAGTATCTCTTATAGCCAGCCTTGCCGTGGCAAATATGCTGTATGACAGTCCACAACTGTCGATTCGTACCTGAGGTGGCATGTTTGTCACAGAGATCTGGTTGCTACTCAGCTGTGCCAGAAATGAGAGATAGCTTTTGAAATGAGCTGGACAAATGGCAGGCTGCTGAGATGGGGGGGGATGCAAGGAGATAAAGGTGTAGCAAGCAGTTGCCAAATTTTGTTTCTAGTGAAGGTGTTAATTCACTTTGCTCTGTTGTTAAGAGGAGCTTGGCAGCATTACTCACCTGCATGTTGTTGGTGCTTACAGCTGGCACAACACTCCTATAACATACAGAAGTGCTGTAATCTTGCTGGCCAGAGATTCCTGAACCAGTTAATAAAAAGAAAGCAGTTGCTGAGCAGTGACTGAAGCCAAACATACTGAGAGCATTAGCAATCTCAGGAAACGAGAAAAGTGCTTGAGCTGGGAAGTGCTAACTTGTGACCACGTCTCTGTTTTCAAGGCCGTGTGTATGAAGGGAAGGTTTACACTGGCCTGTGCAACTGGTATGAGAAATGGGACCGGCTGACCCTGTCCCAGCGTAAAGGACTGAATCATCGTTATCATCTGGGCTGTGGATGCAAGGTATGTGTGTCTAATTAGCTGGCATTAAGACATTCAAACCCTAAAATTCTGTTTCCCCTGGCTGCTAATATCAATGATGCTGGTGAACAGCCAGGAAGAGAAATAGAGCACAACAAAGTTTTACAGGGAGAAAGTAAAGCTTAGCTGTAGTGTTGAGACCAGAGAAGAGACAATCAGATGAAAGTGCAGAGGCTGTGCCTTTTTAGTGCCCTGTTGGAGTTAACTAGGGTTGTGGAAAGCTTTCAGAATCTGCGCAGAATCATTTGCAGGTGAATGAAATCACGTACCAGAGGCTTGGCAAGATATGTCCAGCTTTTTTCCTGTGTAAACATTTTGAGTGCTTAAAACCTCACAGCCTGGCACTGGCACTAAGATTTTTGCTCATGGCCCCAGGCCTGCAAAAACATAAGACACAAGCTCAACTTTTCTGCACCTGAAAAGTCCTTTTGACTCTGGAATTACCTGTGTATGTGAAGCTCAGCACACGCTTATGTGCTAGCTAAACTGAGGCTGAATTTTGGGTTAGTAAGCAAGGTTTGTGGGTGTGGAATTTTGAATCCCTTGACTGATAAAAAACCATTTTATAATGTTGTTTTCCCATGTACCCTTACCTGATTGCTCTTTACAATTGCAGATTAGGCCCTGCTACTATTTGCCCTGCTTTGCCACCTCCAAGAATGAGTGCATTTGGACAGACATGCTCTCCAACTTCGGCCACTCAGGATACCAAGCGAAGCACTATGCCTGCATCCAGAGGGTGGAAGGTTACTGCAGCTGGTACAGAGGATGGGCACCTCCAGATAAAACGATAATCAATGCCACAGATCCCTGAGCACGCTATCCCTTCCTTATCTCCCCTCTCCCTTACTTGTGGCTGATCTTCCTTTGGACACTAACTCTTACCAGATCATGATGATGACAATGAAATTAGTGCCTGTTTTCATGCAAATTTTAGCACTTCGAACACTTAAAAAAAAGAAAAGAAAAAAAACGAAAGAAAAAATGTCTGTGCTACCTTACTGAATTTGTAATCACCTTTTCCATTTTTTTTGATACCACTCATTTTGATCAGACGACATTTGGGAGCTTACTTTTGCACACCAGAGGGAAAATGGGAGGGGGAAAAAAAAAAGAAAAAAGGAAAAAAAAAAAAGAAAAAAGCTGGAGCTCTTGCTCTCTTACATGTATCATTAGCTGTAGCAATATAATCTCTATTTTTTTAGGAAAACAAAAATCTAAAAACTATGCCAATTAGGCACTGTATTCTTCTATGCGCTGGCTTCCCATCACCCCTCCTCATGCACTAAGTGCTGAAAATATGTAGACAAATCTATTTGAAGGAAAACAGGTTTCATTAATCAGATTGGCAAATGAAGCAAACTGAAAAGAAACCCAGCCTAAACTGTGGAAAAAATGACATCCAGAAAAATCCTCCTCTATAGGAGAGATTGGCAATGTGATTGACTCCAGCAATGGGAGAATTCACCTGGTGTCTGACTGCATCATCTGGTAAAAGCATTGTTGACTGATTGTCCTAGCTAATTCAGTCACAGTGTGAATGCAACAGCACATTTAAAGTTCTGGCTTTCTCCAGAACAAAAGAAGAGTATATTGTATTTTTGTTGTTGTTTAAAAAACAAAAGCCCCATCCTCTATATTCAGGGAGGTAAATCTGCCTGCAGCAGAGTAGATGAAGCGCTGTGCCATCCTGTTTTGAGCAGCATTGGCCCCTGAAATTTTTGCAGCTTAGCTTCAACAGCAAAACCAGCTTGTGAACACCTTCAACCAAACAGATGCAAAAATGCCAACTGTAAATCAATCATGTAGAAGAGGGAAAGGGGAGACTTGCTAAAGCTCTTACTATTAAAGAAAAATCTATTGCCAAAATAGTGTTTTGCTGAAGTAAGATGTATATACACGTAATGACATAAGCTATTTTTGACAGGACGTGGAATATTTTTGGTGTTGTAAACAAAAGAATGGTTTGATTGTGTTTTAAAGACAGAAATATTGACATTCCGAGTCAGTGAGTTGTTTTTGAGATATTGAAGCTCCAGTGTATCTGCAGTAGTGGCTACAGTCATTGTTTGCTCTGTACCTCCTTGTGCCACAGTTCCTCCCCTGCAGCTACACTAGCTGCTTTTGTTTATATAGTGAAAGGAAGTGGGGGGAGGCGCTAGGCAAGGAAAAGTGGTCTCCTAATAAGTGCTGGCTGGGATCATAAAATCTCAGCTGCCCAGAGGATTCCTTCTGTGTCAAGTGCTGTGTTTCCCTCTAGGCACCATTAAGCATAGCTCTGTGCATGTGCTCATACCATGTCCTGCAGTGATGTGGGAGGAGGAGCCTTACTGTCTTGTGCTTTGCTGTTGACTGGAGAAGTTTTTTTCATTCTATTTTGTTTTTTATTAAGAAAACTATAATATAATTTTTCTTATCAAATAAAAGTATTTTAAGTTTTAATGATGGTGAAGAAGGGGTGCTGACGAAATGGGAGACTGAGTTTTGGATGGGGAGGGCTTGGGCAGGGAGAAGATTATGCTTAACTTCATTTTTGTATTATTATGATTATTTATCTTAAGTTTCCATATATCTTCAGTTCATTCCACTTAGAAAGCAGAGCTGCCACCAGCAGGAAAAAGTGTTGCAGTGATTCCAGCTTGAAGCAATACAGCATTTTACAGTCAGTGACCTCAGTTACTGGGGAATCATTTGGGACCTTTTTGCTGAATGGAAAGGAAGGGGTGTCTGAGATGGGCCCTGATGCATTTGAATGTTCCTACATCCTCTGAAATGCCCCATTTACTAGATGATTGTTGCAGCAAAACGCATTTAGCTTCATGTTTTACATGAACTTTAAAGGGTGTTTTCAAAGAATCGATGTAAGAGGTGCCTAGGTCTGCTGTGTATTTTTTCTTTTTCTAGCTGCTGAGTGGCAACGCAGCACCATACACATTGAAAGTCTGTTGGGTTTTCCTGTGATTCAGGCTCGGAACACTTTTCAAAGTCCTCTTCCCAGTGACTACTCCTAAATGACATAGGATCAGGTGGTGGGTCAGAATGCCGCCTCTTGTGGCCGAGTACAGGGCTGGGCTTTGGGCACAGTGGAGCAATCTCTGTTCAAGCTGTGCACAGCTGACAAAATCTGTGAGGGTCACTGAGGGCAGAGTGGAGCCATCCTCACTGTTTGCATCGTGTGGAGTCGGCATCGCCGGAGATGGCCATCCTCAGGCTCAAGACGACATCGCAAAGCTGACGTCTCTCTGAGCTGCAGCCACTTTTGATGGCTTTGGAAGGCTAAATGAAAATGCCCCTCGATGCAGTGAAGCGTTGATTTGAGTTTTCATTATACCGCAGCTCTGCGTATTTTACCTGTCACTGATTCATTTAGCTAGCTGAGACATCACAGTATTGCACTCAAATTATTGTGAAAATATTTGCATTCTAATACTAAGAGGACTCGTGTCCCCAAGTAGGATATAATGTAGCGATGTGCTTTGTAAACAACAAAACAGCAGATGCATTACCAGAAAACGAAGTGTATTCCCATTTTATATTGCAGACAGTAAAATATTTCTGAGGTGCAGAAAGCTAGACCAGCAAGGGTGGGGGTTTGGTAGCAAATCCTTCCCCGTGCTGTGTAAAGAAGCAGTTGTTAAGGCTTTTAAAAATGCAGAGCCAAAAGGAGGGGGAAGAATCCAGTAAAAATACATTTCTTTTGGGAGGCTTCTTAATTTTGTTTCTGTACATGCTATCAGGGACATGTGTTTCTTGGGCTAAGCTTTAGCTTGCGCTCGTGTTAAGAAACTGAAAGAAGGCTTCCTTGAAGTGGGAGGGGGCCTTTAAATGGATTCAACAGGCTCTACATCAGACTCAGACTTCTTCCTTTCTATCTGTTATCCTTTCTTCTGTCTTGCTAAGTCACTTCTGCCTGCCAATGGACAAAATTCTCTCCCTCATCACAGCAGGCCATGCAATATGTGGAACACCAGGCGTGGAGATGTGAGGAGCCAGGTGTGAAGTTTTCCCTAGACTGTTGGGCTATGGAGCATACAATGCTTTGCAGCAGCACAAATATCTTCCTGTCACCTCTGGCATGCTCCTCACTTCACCCCATAACCGAAGGTCAGAGTCAGTGGCACAGCTCATGTGAGCACAACTACTGGACATGTCCAGGATAAGTGCTTCCCCCCTGTCCATGCTTTAGATATACCAACATTATTAAAAGTACTTTTTTAAAACGCATAGCTCATTTCTAGACTGTTGCTGTTGGCTTTCTTGTTTATAGATGTTATTTCCTTTGGAGTGTTTTCCACTTTAGAATTACAGAAAAATATGAAAAAATATATTGAATGGTTGGAAAAGATTGGATTTGATTTGCCTTTTCCGTAATGAGAGGGGCTAGGGAGCAGGAGGAGATTTGTGCATGGAGTACCTTGAATAGAGTTCTCCTGTGGGAGGCTTCTCCCCTTATAAAACTGCCATTTTAGGTCTAAATTTCCCATGTTTTGAACAGTTACATGGACATTCAGGCAGGACTATTCTAAAACTTAAATCTATATGACTGTATCCCATTCATACGTGGCCGAAGTGAAATGCTACCTCACATTGAAGGGCAGCATACTGTTGTGTTTTTTACAGTAAAGACTGAGGTAAAGGCCTCCATGGGAACAAGTTTCTATTCTTTCAGATGTCTCTAAAAGTATATCTCACTTACTATGTATTTTATACCTTAGAAGGGCAGAACAAAATTAAGGGAACTGCAAAAATTTTCTTTTCTAGAAAAAGTGGCTTTTGGAGCTACCAGTCTTGAGAAAAATCTTTACAATCCACTGAAGTTTGCTGCTGCTTTGCCTGTACTGGCTTTTCCTTTTCTCTGTCACTGTCCTTCCTTCATAGAGCCTCTCTGCTGTTCCTGATAGTCATGGAAACTTGGGGAGGGAACCAAACCCGTGTGAAAAATCTTGTCCAGAAGGAATGTATTTGTTGCTAAATTTTCTAGCACTGTTTACAGTTTTCCTCCATGTTATTTATAAATTTTATATTCAGTGAATGTATATTGTCTTTTAAGGTAATGTTGCATAATGTTCACTTTTTATAGTGTCCTTTTATTCTAAACAGTAAAGTGGTTTTATTTCTATCACAGACATTCTGTCTCTGCTTCACTTGTGTTAGTTTCTGTCCACTTCAAATGTACACAAATGGATTTGCAAGTGGTTTTATTCATTTCCTTCCCTTTTGTGATAACGTTTCATTGGCCTCAAAGCAGATATTCCACCTCTGGCAATTCTTGTGCTTTGGTAAGGATCCTTCCAGCAGTCCCTCCCTCTTTTAAGAGGTTTATCTAAGAATTGTTATTGGGGTCAAAAGCCCAGGAGAAGTGGAAAATCCCTTTGAAGTTAATGTGTCCCACTTGTTAACTGGCCATAGGGGGTCACTACAGAGCAAGGCAGTCGTTATGGCAGTCATACAGCACCAGTAGGGCCTTGGAAGAACAGTTGCCAGACTGCTGTTATTTCCAGTAAACAGATCGCTGGGGGGAAGGTTGAATGGTGTGTGCCTGTGGCAAAGGGAAGAGAGGTTCATCTTTCAGATCTTTCCTGCTGTGGAACGTCAGAGCCTTGTGTCCTCTTCTTAGGGCTTGCTGTTTAAGGCTGGTTAAAAATGCCCTATTGTCTTGAGCTGGAAGCTTCAGAAAATGCATTTTCAACTAAATTAAAATGCCTACAAAAAAGGCCCTACTCTTAGAAATTCTCTTTATCTCACTTTTACTTTAGGAAAATCTCTACAGGGATGAAAGAATGAAACAGATTTCTGAATCTGTTCTATGTTTAAAGGTTTAGAAAGTAAGCTTTGGAAAGTTTTGGACGTAGAAGGATAAGGATCTCTTATGTAAGAGCTCCATTGCTTAAAGTATATCGCATTGCAAAGAGGTAAAACCATAATACTTATAAACACTTCCAGGGGGTCAGCCATCAAAGGACCACAGTGTATTTTATGAGTGCTAACTAGTACAGCTTGAAAATGCCTCCAGAAAAGGGAAGAAAATAGACTGGGAAGGAGGGATCATTATATTCCTATCTGACACATGGAGAAGCTGATGAATAGTGGGCAAGCAACTTCGGAGGTACTCAGTGGAGCCTGACTGCAGTGGAGTTTGCCTAGTGTAACCACTTGCACTCTCAGCCTCTTGCAGCCCTGGCTGCCATGAAGGTGCATCCAGAAAAGATCTCAAGAAGTTGCATAGATTCATTCTGTGAGACAGACACCCCCCCCCCACCTGGAAAGGGCTGGCCTGAATTTGCTCAAGTGGATTGTTGCTTCTGTAAATATTTGTAAAGTGTTTGATTTAAACAAGGTTACTCAAACTTGCTTGTCCACAATAGTGTTTGTGTTCAGATGAGATTATCTACAGTTTCAAAACGTTCTTGTATTCTTTTGGAAGTAAGCAATAGCATCTGCAGGAAGGTGATCAGTTATAAAGATAACAAATACGTGAAGTTAAGATCAATGCTCTGATAAACCAAACTACTGGGCTGGTAACAAATGCATTTACATGCCAAGGAATCAAGAATCAGATTCCCAGACAAGAAAATAAAGCTAGAAGAGCTGGGTAACGTATTTGCAACAAAAACCTTAATCAACTCTTTCAAAATTGCCATTCCTGAAGCAATGGTCAGACAAAGTCATAGCTGCCCTGAAGCATCACATATGTCACAAACCCCTCCTCATAAATCATCAGGAATTGTATACAATGGGATTTATCCACTAATTTGTCTTAAAACAAATTTTCACACAGTGTTTAAGAACCATCCGTAACTTTGTCTTGAGTAACACAGCTCTTACCACTGCATCACTTGCAGTGTATGTACATGGCTCCACTTACCTTTGTGATGTGCCTGTGAAATATGGAAGTGCTGTTGTCCGCACAGCATGGGTAGAGAACAGAGTATTGGAGCAGGGAGGTGAAGGACTGGCACTTCAAGGTATTCAGGTACCTAGCGAGCACCAGTGGGATTTTCCGGAAGTTGGGAGTGAAAATTCATGAAGGACTAGTCATCGTTTTAACCCAGGGAGAACAAGAGGCAGGAAGACTTCTAAACAAAGCCACTCGTTTTGCCATGTTGTCCAGGACTAAAGGCACCTATGCAGATCTCTTTGGAAGGTGCCCTAAGAGTTTGGTACAGTGCCCAGCAGGCACACAGGGCACTGAGTGTTTAGTTGTTGACAGCAAGACTAGACCCCAGAGCCACTGTGCAAATGAAACATTACAAGCTCAAACAAACTGTTTTTCAAGAGCTCCAATTTACTTTTGATTACCTCGTCAGGCTGATAAACGTTTCATGGATGGCAACCATGTGACAGACAGACCAAGCAAACTGACATTGTGAAAGAAACACCTTATATGGCCCATGTCCCAAATTGTCAACATATTTCAAACAATTCCAGGAGGGGAAAAAATCTGCTTTATCTGAATGAAGTGATTCCTTACTCTAAGGGACGAGCTTTTGTTGACCAGATTTTACAAGGGATTTTTGCTTTGGTTTTGAGCCTGTTCCCATTTTGTACTTTTTCAGGGTTCATACATGACCTGGGGAGGGCTGGGCAAGAAAGGAAAGAGGTTCCCAGCAGAGATTTTTGCATATTGCTTTTTAGCTAGTAATTCCCTGTGAGTAAAATTGAGACTCTTCCCAGCATTCTAGCCGCCATCTCTCATGCCCAACTTGTATTTTTTGCTTCTCCCTTGTCCACGCTGGCATCAGAAGAAAGCAAAGGTACTCACCATCTGCTTATGGCTTGGGAAGAACGTTTGATCCACGAGGGGAAACTTCTCAGGACCCAGTGAGTTGAAGATTTTGATGAGCTGAGAGAACTTGAGGTGAGGGAGGGGGAACAAAAAACAGACAGAGTGGATGTCAGTGACTTACTGTGTAACAGGTAAGTGCTTGCAAAATGTTCTGATACTGGGGGGGGATTTCAGAGCAAGCAAAATGTTGTTGTGCCTTTCCCACCTTGCTTTTTTGACCTGAGAACAGTGAGAAAATATGAAGTTGCTGTATTTACCCAAGGCCAAGTCAGCCTTTGTACACAAACCTTGGACTAAGAGACTGGAGACGGGGCTCAAGAGCCAGAAAGGATCAGCTTAGGTTTAGTTACAGATCTAGTGTGAACAAGCTGTGCTTTCCAAATGTGGCTGGGGAGAGGGTAGGGGGCCCTGTTTGGGAGAGGAAAGGGCTCCGAGGAGTGCCCAGGCAGGAAATCAGTGCCACCGCTCCTGAGCACAGACAAAATAAATCAAAGCTCTTCCTTGGATCTCTGCCCATAGCCAAATCAAAGCAAGGCATGTTTCCCCATTGTGCTGGAGGGAAGGAGAATTGTTAAAGACAGAGATGACTAGAGTGAATTGCCAGTGCTACCTGGTTTCAGTGTTAGGCTAAGGAAGCATGAGCACACTGTCAATCATCACTATTGCAAACTGTTTATCATTCGGGGTTGTTCCCAGCCAGACACAAAGCTCCCTACGGTAGGACTGATTTCAGGTTCCGAAACCCCAACAGAATGCAGCACAACAAATTCCTGCTCAGCCTCAGCCATTTGTGAAGCAAGCAGACTATTCTGTACGTTGTTTTCAGTCTCCCTGTTGAATCTATCATTTATCAGCCGGAGAAAACCCCAGAACTGTATGAAAGAAACTTATCAGCCATGACAGAAAGTGTTGCTGAAGCAGGGTTGATATACCAAAGAGAATAAGAGGTGATACATCCCAGAAAACTTTTGGATCACAGGAGCAGCTTAGATTCTTTACGATCACACACCTAGCCATCCTGCTTTCCCTCTGAAGAGGTACAGCCCTATTTCCATGTACAATGCTGAACTGGCAGTGCAGCTGGTGGTTAGACTGGTAGCCTTGCAGGAGGAGGAATCATAGAGTAATTAGGGTTGGAAAGGACCTTATGATCATCTAATTCCAACCTCTAAAGCTGAATAAAGTAGCTTGATTATTTTCATGGATATTAAGAAAATAAAATGATTGGGGATTGCTCCATGAATAAGAATTTTGGTTCCTGCTTGCGCTGGTAGATGTGACTATTCCCCACTGTTTGCAAAGTAACTTACAAAGTGAGTTTACTTTCAAAGACCCTCAGAATTTGATAAAATCAAGTTAAATTAAAAGCCTCCAGTCTGGGCCAAGAGTCACTGTTTCACAAGTTCCTTCAAGTTTCCCATCAAAGGGATGCAGTCATCTTGAAGGGAATCTGTGTCACCTGAGGGAGGTAACACACAAATTAAGAGGAGACAGACATCCAGGGCATAAGGGAAGGGCAAGAAAGCCCTTTTTTTTCCCTAGTAGCGTCAGCTGCCTCATCTTACATGTCTGAGCACTTCTGAGCAACGGCTGAAGCCAGTAAATGTACCAAATTGCAACCCCAAGGTTACATTGCAGATAAAGAGATGGCTACCGAGAATGTTTTCTGCTGAGCTGCTGCTTTAAGGGCTTCTGTCCTGGTCTTCGGGCTAGTTAAGCAAAAGCATTTCTCTATAAGAAGTTGAAACTTCACTTGGTGGTGGTGAAGAAATACCCCTTTGAGAGTTAAATGGTGGAATGGGTGTGAAAAAGAGATGCAGCCAGTGTGCAAAAAATGAGGCTGCAAAGTGTGTGCCAGAGCTAAAGGGGCAGCTGCCAGCAGATTTGCAAACAAATGCGAAGAATTCCTTCCCTAATCTCATAGGTTAAAATGTGGCATTTAAAACCACCCAGAAAACATCAAGAGGTGGCATATCCCATCAATGACACCCCTCCCACCCCACAGCAGCAGATAATAGAAAAACTCCCCATGCAGAATGATTATTGTTGGCAAAGAGGGTATTGATGTTGGGGAGGGAGGACAGCTTGCTTCTCTTAACTACTTGCACCAGCTCTGCACATCCTAGAGAAGAAAAATAAAGGCCTGTTTTGACTGGGAAAGTGAGCAAACAGGGCTTAGAAATTAAACAGAATGAGGCAGAGAAAGGGCAAAGAGAAAAAACACCCTGGCTGAGAGCAGCACATGCCCCTTGATGCATGTGCACACAGCCCAGGCGAACCATGGACATACATTTAGGAAAACAGCTCCAACAAAGTAACTGGAACAACTGTGCAGCTGACAGACAACGTCCTGACTTGTTCCTTGGGCTTCCTTTTGAAGCATACAGCTCTTGGCTGTTGCTGAAATAGCAAGTTTCAGACGGAGAGATGAGAGGCTCAGCCATCTGGGAGCCTCCTTCATGTGCCAAGCGTGCGAAAAGGTCTGACTCTGGTATGGACCCTCATGGGAAAATTCCCTCCTTTTTGCTATCTTTTTCCTGCCAATTGTTAGGAACAGGATTTTGGCAAACAGACACCCATGTTACACGGTGCAGCAGCCTCTTAGATACCTGATAGCAAGGCTCAAGTAGCACCTCCCAGTGCTTTTTAGGTGGATTGGAATGTTATTGTCAGCAGCTTGGCTAGATATAACTGCTCCTTCCACATTTTGGTATTAGTTCTTACTTGTTGAGGTTCCACTCATTTTAGTGAGATTGTGGCCAGGCCACAGAGCAAGACATACAGCAAGGCAATGTGGGACAGCCTGGTCTTAAGTACCCTGAACAGGTACGGAAGTGAAACGCCTTGCCTGGCTGTTTGGACATCAGGGTTACTTACGGGGAGTCTTTATAGAGAAATAAAAAGATTCATTTGGAGGATCTACTCTACTCTTGTGAGACCCCACCTGGAGTATTGTGTACAGTTCTGGTGTCCTCAGCATAAAAAGGACACGGAGCTGTTGGAGCAAGTCCAGAGGAGGCCCCAAGGATGATAAGGGCACTGGAGCACCTCCTGTATGAAGACAGGCTGAGAAAGTTGGGGCTGTTCAGCCTGGAGAAGAGAAGGCTGAGTGGAGACCTCATAACAGCCTTCCAATATCTGAAGGGGGCCTACAAGGATGCTGACTCTTCATCAGGGACTGTAGTGATAGGACAAGGGGTAACGGGTTCAAACTTAAACAGGGGAAGTTTAGATTAGATATAAGGAAGAAGTTCTTTATTGTGAGGGTGGTGAGGCACTTGAAGGTGGAGCCTAAGGAAGTGGTGAATGCTCCATCCGTGGCAGTGTTCAAGTCCAGGCTGGACAGAGCCTTGGGTGACATGGTCTAGTGTGAGGTGTCCTCATCCGTGGCAGGGGGGTCGGAACCAGATGATCTTAAGGTCCTTTCCAACCCTAACTATTCTATGATTCTATGATTTTATCTCAAGTCCTTTTGCGTATTTTGAAAGTCCCTAGGTCATCAGGGAGCCTTTATCCCTTGACAGTCAACAAATTTGGCTAGGTATCTCTTGGGATCTCAAGACTTCACTTTTTCTGCAGTCTTACAGATGCAGAAGTTGCCTGGCAATTACGGATATTAACTGCAGTAGGAGTACTACTTTGAGCACTGTTGGTATTTGACTTTTCTGACAGAAATTATAATTACTGGTTGAGGCATTGTCTTTAGTGTGCTTGTAGCATTATTTCTCAGTAATTCTGGGATCATGGTAAAACTCAGTTTTCTTAGATATCTCCCTGTGTGTGAGACCCCCTGAATACTCTGTTTTTCTTTTAGAAACGCCTATTTCAAACTGTGCCCGTTTTTAATGCAAATTTTAACCTTTGAAGAAATTTGTGTATTGCAGCACTGGAAACCTGGCAAATGTCATTAAGAAATGGGGCTGCATGTTTGAATAAACTCAAATCCAAACTCAGCTGATTGTAATTAGAGTTGCTGAGAAAAAACATTGTTGCAAATTGCCAAGGAAAAACAGTCTCGCTTCCATCCACCCTCCAAAAAATCATAAACATTTCTATGAAATGGAACCATTTTTGGAAAGAATAAAAAGGGAGAGTGAAAAAGCATATTTCCCAGGGGTATTTAATTTCATTTCTTCATGTATCTCAACTGTTTTCTAGGTCCAGAAAGTTTCCAGTAATCTCAGTTAAGCAGATCCCTTATTTCGAGATGCCTGTTTTGCAATCGGAGTGTAATATGCACTGGAGTGCTCTGTCACTATCTCTAAATGAGATATCACAAAATCAGAGTTTTCTGATTCTCCTGCCACTGAAGCTTTCTGCCCTCAAATGCCCCATCACAATCCCTACCTGAGCTTCAGCCTCATAAAATGTCTATGGTGCCAACTACCAGCTCAGGTCCCATCTGAGCTCTTAGGCTACTCAATGTGTTACAGTCATGGGTTTGGGGGTGATGTGTGTGCAGGGGCAGTAGGGAAAGGAGGCATTTTGCAAGTAAGTTTTAAGTGTTTACAAGTGGTTTCCCTGACTCCTCTGGGAAGGCTGTTCAAGCCAGCTGTATTCCCCATGAGGAAAGCATGGTACAACTGCACCCAGAATAGCTAAAGCCAAGTTACTGGCAGAGCCAATTTCTCCCACACTGCCTTGCCAGCCCTGCTTTCCTTTTCTTTCTTTTTTTTTTCCCCCTATGTGCTGAGTTTGTTTGTTTTCTTTTATTTTAGATTCCTAAAAATAGGCCTGTCACATCTTGAGTCCCCTGTACACCATCAGAAACGTAATTACAAGGCATGAGTTGAAAAATGCCAACTAAATCCTGACTGACTCAATCCCAAAATCAGATGGAATAAACCACATGGCTGTCTTCCTCAGCAAAAGCCGGTGTAAAGGTGGAGGCTTTTTGTCTGGTCACTGGGGTCACAGAATCATAGAATCAACTAGGTTGGAAAAGACCTCTAAAAGATCATCAAGTCCAACCTTTACCCCAGCACTGCCAAGGACACCACTAAACCATGTCACTGAGGGCCTCATCTACACGGTTTCTGAACACTTCCAGTGACGGTGATTCCACCACTGCCCTGGGCAGCCTGTTCCAATGCCCGATCACCCTTTTGCTGTAGAAGAGGTTCCTAATATCCAGCCTAAACCTGCCCTGGTGAAGCTTGAGGCCATTCCTCTTGTCCTGTCACTTGTTACTTGGGAGCAGAGACTGCCCCCACTTCACTCCATCCTCCTTTCGGATAGTTGTAGAGTGATAAGGTCCCCCCTGAGCCTTCTCTTCTCCAGACTAAACCCCACCCAGGTCCCTCAGCCATTCCCCATCACACTTGTGCTCCAGACCCTTCACCAGCTCCATTGCCTTTCTCTGGACTTGCTCCAGCACCTGGAGCACCTCCTCCCCTTCATCTTCACCAAGCTTAGGGTGTGCAGAGCTGTTTCACATATTTTCATTTCTCTCTTCTGGCTGTTCCACAGCAGTTTCCCCCCAGTTTTTAAATATATTATCCCAGAGATACTACCACCATTGTTGATGGGCTCAGCCAGGGTTTAGTCTCTCTTGGAGACAGTTGGCACTGGCTCCATCAGACATGAGTGATGCTTCTAGCAGTTTCTCATAGAAGCCACTCTTGCAGTCCCCTAGCTACCAAAACCTTACCACACAAACCCAATACAACATGCTCTCCCCTTTCCTTCTGCCTCTTTCCCAGGTCTTTGTCATTCTAAATTCCTTTTTTTCCCTAGACCTAGCTGCTGAAGAAATCATCTCTACCTTTCTTGCCTTTCTTTTAATATAATTTCCTCACAACAGAGCACTAGCCAGAAAAACTAGGAAGAGAAGACAAGTGAGGTATTCACTTCTGCAAAGAATGGATCATCTTAGGCTGGGGCACCTGGATACCACAAGTGTGCATTTAATAAAAGATGCTGGAAATAGCATAGTCCAGGCACCTTGTAAAACAGCAAATGTTGATGTTTCTTTTAAGGTAGTTTTATTGTGTTTTGGTCAGGACAGTGAAGTGCTACTATTGATCTGATATTATTAATCTATTACTACTCATCTACTCTGCTTTACAGGAAAACTGGGCATTGTTGTACTGTTAGTTGTTTGTGACACATTTAAGTTTGGGACAGGTGAAACATCCTACTCAGGGTGAGGAAATAACACCTTGATATTACTACAGGCTGTCAAAGGAGAAGGGTTGCTAGTCTTTTCCCCCAGTAATTCCCAATTGGGATTCCTATGGTATTTAGATGGTGATTTTAACCTAAAGAGATGAATTCCTATGACTGGAAGCTGAGTTTGGTGCTTTATCAGTACCGGATACCAACTTTGCAGTGTTGGCATGCAGTAGAGCTGGCTTGTCACTTACCACCCAGGGCTTGCTACAGAAGTTGTAGATGGAGTAGAGGGAGTTGACTGTGTGGATTCCCCCGTACTGGAAGCCGATGATGAGGCTGCGGAAGTCTTCTCCCAGTGCCATGCTATAGGCGTGCTGCCGAATCAGGACAAAGTCTGGCTTGAAGGACCTGCAAGAGATGAGGGGGATGATGTTTTGCTTTCAAATGCTCAGCAACACTTCTAGCTTCCCCTTGTTCCTTTTCCATCCTTCCCTTTCTTTCTGTTAACACATGTTGCTCTCCTTTGGGCTGTTCGTCATGGGCTGCTTGTGTTAGAAGGTAACAAACCAAAACAAAACTCTAGTCATCTAAAAGGGGAAAAATCCAACATAGCTGCAAGTGTGAGAGCACAGAAACAGTCCAAACAGATTTGCTGCAGTTTCCATGTCACTCAGGCATGCACATGAACAAACCACAAGCGGAGCCAAGGTCATAAATTCACTGGGGGGGGGGATTCTCTTTTCTTTCTAAAAGCTTGGCCATATTTGGCAAGCTCATTGCAATGTGGGACGCAGATGAGGGAGCAAGTTTATTTCCTGATGATTGAACTGGATATTGAAGCAATGCCCAGTGGGTGGGAAAATCATAAGGGATTTCAAAAAGCTATTGTATATATCCATACATTGACACACATTCCCCCTTTAATCAGTTTACTACATACGCAGCACATCCCAGGCTTTTATGCCTTTGAGTCAACAAGTAAAGGGCAGGCATGGTAATGTAATTAATCAAATGAGCATAGTCTCTCATCCAGTGCTGTGACCCGTGGCGTGGACAACTTCAAGAATATTATTTAGTGAGACTAGAGCTGGGACTCCTATGGTTCCACAGCAGCAAACACATGGAAAAGCAAGGTCTTTTCTAGGTAAGCCAACAGGCTACAGATTATCTTTCAAACAGCCAGATTTCATTCCTTGCTGACGCTGCGTCTTTGGAGCCATTCAGGAATCTCTGGAAACAGCAGCTGGAAAAGAAACTGTTCCCAAAATGGAGCTCAGCAGTTCATTCTCAAAGGCATGGAGGGGGCTTTTCCACTGAAACAGGGGATTATTTTATTCTTTAATGGAGGTTGCATCAAGGACATCGGAAAAATTTCCATACTGTATTAAAGTTTTTCACAGAAATGAGCTCTGTAACCAGGTCCCATTACCTCACTACCCTCGAACATTTTCCCTACTAAGAGACTATAATTTCTATCCTCTGGATGTATGAGCTGGAAATACTTTGGGTTTATAGCCCCTATTTATATTTCCATCATTCTGGCAGGGAAATTCGAGATGGTGATTCTGGGCCAGATTGTGGCAACAAACACTGTATACAAAATCCAGTGAAAGCTTTGTTGTTTCAAAGCTGTTCATTTTGTTTGTTGGCCTTGGACTGTTGTTATCGCCAGAGACATGGTGAGGAGCATGCTTTGCTTTTGTGATGTAAGAGGCCAAGCTTTGGAAATGTTGTGATTCCCTCCCACGGAGAATTTTTAAACCCAGGCATGTTCCCTAATGTACTTGGCACCAAAGTTGGTGCTTTCCTTCAGCAGCGAGATGCATAATGAGCATTGGGAGGGCAGCACTATCACTGTGCGGTTGATTTATGGACCTCCCTGATGTCAATGGGGGTGAGGCAAGTGGTGAACCCCTGCTGAGAAGCAGCAAGTGAATACAAATCTTGGAAAGCTTGAGTGGCTCCATTCTGCTGGACTTGCCATGCAGAAAGTAACCCAGAGGAAGGCACAGGTCCTCGGGAAGGATTAATCAGCTTCCTAGGACTAGGACTTGATGTGTGCGCTGAGTTACTAAACAGTTGTGGTGCCTGGTGGGGCGGGAGCTCCAGGCATGCGTCTCCTTCATCCAGCTTTCTGAGTGTAAGTAAGTGACCCCTCTTATGGCTCAAGTCTTTCCCCAGGCTTGACTTAGGGAACAGCACTTACTGGTGCTGCAGGGTAATGGTTCAGACCATTGTTCCAGTCTCCCCAGAGGAAGCAGCAGTATTTGCCCTTGAACTTCTCCCCCAACACCCCATGGTGGGGACGTGGTGCTGTGCTGGGGAGGAAGCAAACATAAATGATTATGGCCAGCTCTGGGGTGGCGGGGAGTACACACAGCAGCTGGGAAACTGCCTTCAGTGGCTTTACTTCTGCCAGCCAAAGGCTTAGGAAAAAAAGCTCTTGTCTTTTCATGTCCTGGCAAACGAAGAGTTTCTCAGCTTCGAAGATGAACACAAGAATACAGAATTAATGTAGAAAAGCCTATTCTCAAACTCTGCATCATGTAGGAAAGCAGAGCACTCTCTTGTGCAGCCGATGAGGAGTGAATCTCTAAAGGGAAGGTGGACACTGAATCCCTGTTTTGAGCTGCAGGACAATGAGGATGTTCCCATGGATACTGAGAACAAGGCAGAGGAGTGCAGGGCCTGGGACTAGCTGGGAATAAACATCAGCTGGAGAGCCGAGAGTCTGCAAGAGGTCAGTAACAGAGACACAGAGACCCGTGTCAAAATGTGAGACAAGGGGCTAGGAAGGAGAGCAGGTAGTAAAAGGGAAATGAATAGTCGGGGTAGGAGTGGCAGTGTGCAAACTGAATAACTGGGTGTCACAATGATCTGGGGAGCAAAGTGTTCAATTGCTTCACACGAGGATTCTTGCTTTTTTGGTAGGTGATTACTTTTGCAAGCTACTGCTCATTCTCAGAGTGTACAGCTTAAGCTGACATAGTGAGCCTTGGGTTTGGAATAGCTAGTAGCATAACTATTTTCTTTGCTAGTTCAACCCAACCCAATAACATCTCCCATGTCAGAAACCTGAAATCCTTGGCAGGCAGACAAGTTAGGCAGAAGTCCCACATTTGAAGCAGTTGCCAAAACCTTCGTGTGAGCCGAACTCAGTAGCACCTACTGTGCTGAGGTCCTAAGCACCTGAGGCCAGTAGGCACAGGAGAGCTATGGCAGGAGCACATACCTTTCCTCTTCACTAGGTCTGTCAAGCCAGTGTTTGGATGACCATGAGTGGTCTTGACTAAAACTGTACCTAGATGCCTGCTGGAGACAGGTCATGGGAATGGGTTTGGTCACAGAGAGAGCCCATTTTAACATCTAATTGACAGGGAGATGGGGTAGGTAAGTGGAACTAAAAGTAAAGCACAAATTTAAAGCATGTGGCTAATAAGCTGTGCTCTGCATGTTGATCTGGTGCCCTTCCTGGGCTGTGTGACAGACACCTACTTGAAGTTTCGAATCTTCCTTAGCATGATAGCCAGATGGATGAAGCTCCCAGGAGAAAGCTGGAGCCCATCTTTGGCCACAACCCCTTTATAGAAGCTTTTTCTCAGACCCCAAGAGCTTGGTTCTCATTTAGAGTTTGGCTCCTACCACTGCCTGGCAAAATAAAGGCCACTAAAATGCATGTAACACATTCCCAGAGTGGCATAGAGATAAAAAAATCCTTTATTTAAAAAAAGTAATAATCCAGGAGACTGGAAAAATGTCATTTTCAGATTGGAATAGCTGGTGAAATTTAACTTTCATTTGGAATGGAAAGCTGCTTTCCTTTCAGCTTGTGTTGCCACAGGCAATGGCCTCTGCCACACACGTCATGAGCCTTTCAGTGCTCCAAGCGATGCACGACTGTACAGGCCACCCCCAGAGTGAAGCAGCCCCCCCCCAGGTCCCTTTGCTTTTCTCCCTTTGCAGCAGTTGCCTCCGTGTCCCGGATGCTAGCCAAGGCACATGGCAGCCGCTCAGCCTATGTCTCCTCCTGGCAATTGAGATTGGCCAGCAATTATCAGAGTCAGTCACCCCTGGTCAGTGATGAGTGTCTGGCTAAGAAGGTGCTAGTGCTGCCAGTCCTGAGCCTGGACTCTGGTACTGTGGTGAAAGATGCTTGTCTGCATTTAACTAACTCTATTCCAACTTGTTCCAGCGCATTTTAGCAGTCTTTTTTTTTTTCTTAGTAGTAAAACTATACTTCAGAGGTAAACCTAAGTATAAAGGCTGGATGCAAAATACCTCATAGGAAGAAGTCTGACTGCAGAACATAATTTCTTAGGTTGGACCCATCCACCTTTAAATCTGTGACAGTGTTAGCTGTCTTGGAAATAATTTTGTCAGAAATGACAAAAAAACTATTCAAGACATTGCTGATATAAAATTTGTAAGCTAAACATCTCAGGAACTGCAGTAGCTATTCTGGTGCCCATGTGTCTAACTTACCTAATTATGAGAAGAGGATCAGCTCTGAAAAGGTCATCACTAACATTTCTCTGCAGAAAGCTGGTCCCCAGTGTGCTATGGGGTAGAGAAGATGATGACAGCAAATCCTCGTGGGAGGTTTCATGCCTTACACTTCTGCATATAAGCCGTAGCTCTGGCTTTCTTCCTGGTCCTTCATCTTTTCTCACTGAAGCACAAAGAGCTTCATGGGCATGAAGAAAGAATACACACTAATATATTACGTTGTCAAAATACCTCGTAATGATCCTGTCCACTATGAATAATCACCTGCAGCCAAAGGGTAGACCTGCTTTATACTTTAGCACCATGATGGGTTTAGAGAGCTTTTTGCATGTGCAGTGGGAGAAGATGCCAGTCTTACAAGACACTTCACCCCTTATATCAATAGAAAAAGATCTTCCCTGGGCACTGAAGATGCACATCTTCACTTCAGGTTCTGCTTACCCACCATTAAGGAGTTTTTTAGTTCAGTTTTCTGGCACTTCCCAGTGACCAGCACATTTTGACTAAGTTCTCTTCCAAAGCCTTTCCTGTCTGCTTGGCACAACACAGAGAGGAAGAAAAATGCATAATTAAACAATATGCTACAACAACCTTTGCATTACTGGCAATTAATCGAGCATTCAGGCAAGGTTCTGAGGCACAAGTCCAAGCTGTAAGTGGCTGCAGCTACCCAAGAAGTTCAATAATCCCTCCAACTATGCACTGCCTCAGGTGCCTGAGAGGTAATAGAAAATGGCATATACAAATAGGAACAAGTTCTTTTTGTCCTTTGCTTGGGTGTTGTTAATGTTGTTATTACATTACTGAAAACATGAAATCTATGACATTTTCACCTATCACAATGTTAAATTTAATGTTATATTGGATGTCATAGCAAAATGGGATATCTGCTAAGAAAAAGAATCTTATTTCAGTCAAAACTTCGTGTCTTATTTTTCCACAGAAAGAAGTAAACCCTGCTGAAGTTATTCAAAGGAAGAACGAATGTGTTTGTTTATATGAATAAGGTTTTAGAGTTGGTTTTAGAGAAAGAAGAAAGCAACATAGAATAAAGAACGACCTCTCTTTACCAGGCTGAAGGAGAGGAGCAGGGAGTGTTTTGGGACTCTGTAAGAGAGAATGGCTGGAGAAAAACCACGGAGTGTGGGGGAGATCAGTTTTGCAAAAGCAGCAGGAACCAGAAATCATGGTTACAGCAGGATCAATAACACTATATACAGACAAGGACACCCTCAAAGATGCTCTGATTTGCTTCTTAGCCACAGACCAATGATCAATGAACCATAAAATTGCATGTCACACACTCTCTGAACTGTACTATGGCAGTCTCCTAAGTCTGCCATATACGTTACTTGTAAACTGATCAACCTTGACAAGGAAAACCATGTGTTCCGGGACGATGCCTCAAGTTGTAACAACCACACCTGCCACCAGCGGTTTGACTTCAAAATGCTTGTGACATGAAGCTTTTACAGAAGGTGAACAAAATACTTTCCAACATCACAGAATTAAGTCATAGAGTAATTCAGTTCAGAGAAGACTTTTGGAAATCATCTGGCCCAACATCTTGCTCATTTCAGGGCTAATTTGAAAGTGTCATTAGGTTGATCAAGGCCTTGTCCCAGCCAAAGTTTGAATATTCCCAAGGAGATGATCCTGCCCCTCTACCCTGCTCTTGTGAGATCCCACCTGGAGTATTGTGTGCAGTTCTGGTGTCCTCAACATAAGAAGGACATGGAGCTGTTGGAGCAAGTCCAGAGGAGGCCACGAGGATGATAAGGGGGCTGGAGCACCTCCCGTATGAAGACAGGCCGAGAAAGCTGGGACTGTTCAGCCTGGAGAAGAGAAGGCTGCGTGGAGACCTCATAGCAGCCTTCCAGTATCTGAAGGGGGCCTACAAGGATGCTGGGGAAGGATTCTTCATTAGGGACTGTAGTGGTAGGACAAGGGGTAACGGGTTCAAACTTAAACATGGGAAGTTTACATTAGCTATAAGGAAGAAGTTCTTTATTGTGAGGGTGGTGAGGCACTGGAATGGGTTGCCCAAGGAAGTCATCCGTGGCAGTGTTCAAGGCCAGGTTGGACAGAGCCTTGGGCTTGGGTTTAGTGTGTGGTGTCCCTGCCCATGACAGGGGGGTTGGAACTAGATGATCTCAAGGTCCTTTCCAACCCTAACTGTTCTATGATTCTGTGAAGATCCCCTAGCATCTCTGGGCACTTTTTCTAGTATTTGATCACCCTTATCGTGGACTTTTTTTCTTTTTTAATTTGTATCTAATTAGAATTTCACCTGCTGCAACTTGTGTCTTTTATCTTTTCTTTTCCTTCCTCTGCACACCTTCAACAAGAGTCTGGCTCCGTACCCTTCTCTTAGTTATCTGATGACTGTAGCTGGACCCCCCTCAGCCTTCTTTTACAAACTGAACAAAGCCATCTCTCAGTCTTCCCTTGGGTGTCTTCAGACCAGTTCAATGAGGTTGGTGGCCTTTCACTCAACTCGTTCCGGTTTGTCCATGTCTTTTTTGTACCAAACAGCTCAGAGCTGCACACAGTACTCCAGATGTGAGTGGTGTCTAGTTAGCTACATGCTTGCTAATAACTCTCAGTGAGCCACAGAGCTTCTTCCCCTCCAGGTCTTCCTGTGCAGAGCTGTTTTCTGTCCAGCTGCCCCCCAGCAGTATTGGGGTTATTCCTCCCTCATCACAAGACTTTGCAGTTGTCCTCATTGAACTCCATGAGGTTCCTGTTGTCCCATTTCCCCAGCTGTTGAATCAGTTCTGCCCTCTGGCATATCTATTGCTCCCCACCCTCCAGTTGCCACCCATGATCTTGTTAAGGCTGCACTCTGCCCCAATATCAGGTCATTAGTGAAGATCTACCTTGGCCAGTACAGTACAGGTGCAGCAGCACTTGGCCCTTCATTTCTCTGTTAGCCATTCCCTGGAAGAAGCCTTAGTAAAAACCCGTACAGAAAGGTGACAAATTAAAGCAGGATTGGGGAAAAGAAAATAAAGCTGATCAAGACTGAAACAATCTACATCAGTCTTTAATCATTCTTGCATCCGGCCCAGGATTAACTAATTAATAAATGCTCTAGGCCCTGGAAGCACATTTCTTGTTGGAAATGATTACTGTAAATGTGAAAGGGGCCAGGGAGTAGTTTGGTCTCTGAGATGCTCCCCACCCTGGTCTGCTCAGGCTGACTTTTGTTTTTCCAGTAGCTGTCAGCATCCTGCCTGCATGTTGGCTCGGTGCCAGCCACTGGAGAGGTGAAGGGGGACATTATTCATCTGGGAGATCAATCAATCCTGAAGGGAGAAGCAGGTCTCCAAGCAGATGTTTAGCAGCAGGAACTGAGGTGGAAGCAACTGAGAGTAAATTCATAAATAAGCACAACCCAACTTCTCTTTTTTTAGCTCCTGCTTGAAAAATGAAAGAGAAATAGGTCTGGGAAAGGCAGGTGAGGAGAGAGGAGAATATTAGTGAAAGATGATGGTAAATCATCCCCCATGCGGACATAACTTCTTGGTTTATACATAGAATCATAGAATACTTAGGGTTGGAAAGGACCTTAAGATCATCTAGTTCCAACCCCCCTGCCATGGGCAGGGACACCTCACACTAAACTATGTTGCCCAAGGCTCTGTCCAACCTGGCCTTGAACACTGCCAGGGATGGAGCATTCACAACTTCCTTGGGCAACCCATTCCAGTGCCTCACCACCCTCAC
>NW_009942285.1:55965-68754 GCF_000696875.1 Nestor notabilis | reverse complement strand
GGCAAACTTGCTGAGGGCACACTCAATTCCATTGTCCATGTCACTGACAAAGATGTTAAACAAGACAGGTCCCAACACCGATCCCTGAGGGACACCGCTCGATACTGGTCTCCACGTGGACATTGAACCGTTGACCACAACTCTTTGCGTGCGTGTTTACTGGAGGTGTTATTTTGCTTCGTGTGTAACTGCAACTTGCTCAGGTCTACCCTATTTGGCACCTTTTCCCAGCTCATTGTCTCTGCAGGGTATTTCAGTAAGGGAAGTGGTCATTTGCACGTTGGTGTTTTGCCTAAAGAGCACTTTCAAAAGCTTACTCACTGTTACACATACTTCTCCATTACGTGTACAGATTGTCATACCATCAATACAAAAATATTGCCCAAATGTTGCTCAATGTTAAATACTTAGCACATACTGTACTGTACCATGTGGCACATCATACTGTGAATTTTGGGAGAACCAGGCTCTTGACATGTTTTTCCATCTGGCTTCTAGAAACCTAAACTCTTTAAATTAGTTTCTCCCATTTTTTCTCCCATCTGCATCTTTGCAGAAATTTTCAGAATTGCAACAAAAAATTAGAAAAAGATATTCTAAAAAATTAGACCAATTAGATCAAGATTTAAATTAAAACATAGGGACTATACAGAGCCTAAGGTTCCTCTTTGACACAAGCTTCCTGGAAGATGAGAAGCTAGAAAGTGGCCCACTTCTTACCAATATGTCCTACATCACCATCCAGGGACAGTATCTACTTCCATGACCTCCCTGGATATTCTCCCTGTATAAGAACTGCAGGAAACCACCAACTCTTGTGAAAGAATAGCCCTAAAGAGACAAGAAAACATCCATCTCTTAGCAAAGTGCAGCTACTGTGTGGTGAGAAAACCCACGTGCCTCTTTCAGGAAACAGCTTGTCAA
The DNA here is from genome assembly GCF_000696875.1 of Nestor notabilis. Classification (NCBI taxonomy): domain Eukaryota; kingdom Metazoa; phylum Chordata; class Aves; order Psittaciformes; family Psittacidae; genus Nestor; species Nestor notabilis. The sequence goes on along the minus strand of NW_009942285.1, from coordinate 67,830 downwards.
TGGTCCTGTAGGGTGGGTGAACCCACTAGAGAGGGAAAAAGTGCAATGAGCAAAGTGTCCTCACTGGTCTTTAAAGAGTCTTGCATCCTGGAGCAGGCAGACCTTTTTTAGCCACAGCACACATGTCCTGGGGTCTGAACAGCAGGAAAACACCCGCTGCTAGCCTGGCCAGTTTCTTCCCTGTTCCTCCCATGTAGAAGCATTTGCTTCCTCATGTTGTGATTGCGCTGCAGCTTGAAGTGCAAAAATATGCTCTGGCAAAAAAAAGCACTCTCAGGTCCTGGTCTATTCGGGATGGTGATTCAACAGGCTGCTGTCCTGTTATCAGAGTGCAGAGCATAGTGGAAGCACTGAATCAGCTGGAACCAGCGGGAAAGTCAGTGTTAATTAAAGGAATGAATAGGCTTGTATAGAGGAATTAGAGCATTCACTGACTCGGCCACAGCTGTGAGTGACAAAGGCATATCTTCCAGGGGGAGCTGGGTGACACATGCACCTTCCTATACAGAGTGGCTAAATTCAGGCAAGGCCTATAGGACTAAACACCACTCTATGGCAGAGATCCTTTCCCACAACAAGGCTTTGTCCACGGTGCTCAACTCCTGACAGGGCCATTGCTCCATGCAGGGTCCTCCTCATTTCAGACCCTAGGCTTCTCATGGTCCATCAGTTATTGTCTGTACTGTGGTATTACAGTGAGTCTGCATAGTACACTCTAAGTGGTATGACCACCACTGTGGTAGGTCTCATGCAGACACACAAAAATGTACTTTCTGCCCTAGATGATCAAGCCCCAATGGCAAAAGAGCCAGCTCCACAGGGAGACAGGAGATGAGAGCAGTCTGGTGAATGATTAATTCATATCCTTAAAAGTCTGAAATGCTCCCAAAGACATTAGTATTCCCCATATAAAAAAGCTGTCTAGATTTTCAACATATCCCTGTCTTATTCCCACATCTACTGGAATTAATAGCTGAAGGCTTGTAAAGCCCAAAAGGCAAACACAGGACTGCATTTAATCTAACACAGAGGCTGAGATCATAGTTTGGGAGTCTAAGTGGTGTTGTCAGAAGCAGAGACAGCCCAAATTCTCATTTATACTAAGACACTTTTATAATATCCTGAAAGTGTAAATGCACCTCAGAGTGGGTGCAGTGCCAGCACTGACAGCCACTTTGCACTGTGGAAACACTGGTATGAAGGGCCCTTCAGAGAAATGAAGACAAGTGAAAATGAAAATCCCATTCCTTATGTCTAATCCCAGTAGAGGTGACACAGCCCAAGAGCTTTCTGTGGTAAATTAGACTCCAGACAGTTCACTCTGTCTCCGTGTGTGTGTAGACCTGTGCAAAAGGAAGTTGTGCATGCACTGGAAGGGGGATGAAGAATCCACCCAAGTATTTTAAAAGCAGGCATCAGCCCATGCTTGTTTTTTCACACTGCTTAGTAGTCCAGCCATCACACCCAGAAATGACTCCATTTGTCTGTTGTGAAGGGGCTGCTCTGTCCAAGTTGGTGAGGAACCCTTTGGGATGAATAAGTATCATCTCCTGCTTCCCATATTTAACTTTTCATTGGGAAGCTCTGGTGCAAATTTTACCCAATGAGGTTAGGGTAACAAGGACCAACATTTCGGAGATTCTGCCCCTGCCAGCCCTGGATGAGCCCAGTGCTGCTCCTGGACCCCAGGTCATACCCCTGACCTGTCCTTAGGACATGTGTTACAGGGCACTGAAGTAGGAAAGTGTTTGCTAGGGACTGGGTGAGATACTCCATGGACAGCTCTTTTTCTTCTGTCTCTGAAGAAAATGTACTGAATAGGCTGATGGAGCCATTACATACCATGGTTGAACTGGAGCTGATAAAACACATGCAGTTTGTTTAAAATTTGTTAGATGATAGTCTTTCTCTCCAGTAGCACATTTCACTGAGACTACCAAATCCCTCACCCCATCCTGCAGATGTGCAGAAATTAATAGCTAAAAAAGAGGAGGTGGAGACCCAGAATTTTGTTACAGTGAAATTAAATTTGGGAGGCACATTTGTTTTAAATCCAGGCAAACAAAGTGATGCCTGGCTCAAGTTGTTTGCCAACTTGCTCGAAGCTACTTGTTTCAAGATACATAGTCTAGCAGTCATGGAGATCTCTAAACTTCCAGTTCCTTGTTCTCTTTAATTCTCTCTAATTGACAATAATACTTCTAAAGCTCATTTTAATTTTTTTTTTTAAATTTGCCTGAAGCAAGTCTAGGGTTTCAAGGACCATTATACTTTCTTATTAAGGGATTTATCTCCCAGGAAAAAGAACTGCAATTCTTTCCTGGCGATGTTCAAGTCAGTTGGCACAAGGTCTAAAAGAACGCCTTAACTTCAAGGTGTCAGAAAGCATCAAGGGATCAGCAAAGAAAGAGCTTTGAATTAAAAGTGCAAGAGGATGTCACCAGTTTAAAGAAAGAACTAGAAAACCTGCTGCAAAATGACAGAATTTAATAGGCTAATATATTGTTAGATAGTCTATCAGTTAACATAATTTTGAGCTGGAGACAATAGTCCAGAGGTTGCTTTGTTATTCTTATTGTTGTTCTTGTTATAAACATTTATTATTTCATTAACTCAAGACCTACTGGTCTGTAGTACGTTCACTGTCTTTTGACTATGCCAGAGTCACGCTCTGTTGCTTTTGCTTTGAAGAAGAGTGTGAAGGAAGCATAGTTCCTGTAGGAGGGGAATCCCAAATGTGCCTGTTAGCAGGATGCTGTCATATTTCCTTCCTGTAACTTGTCATTGGGATTTCCATGGGCTTTGAGTATTCAAAAACCATGATGAGTGTTATACCTCACCATCTAGAAACATTCTGACTTGTGACTAAGTCTTTTGCTTAATAATTAACAGAGGCCTAATAAGTGATGGAAAAAGATGTCATCAACAGCATGTTTGGTGCACACATGTCAGTTGAAGGTGTCCTGTGTGACATCTCACTGTGGCTGGGCACCCTGAGAGGTGTCTGTAGTCAGGCAGAACAAGGCTGTGGGTGGGATGAGGGATTTGGAGGGAGTGAGAAGCAAGTTGCATCCGTGTGGATGGGTGAAGGGCCTCCACGCAGCTCAGTAGCAGTAAGATCTGTAATTTACCTTTGAAAGTGAAGAAGAGTTTTTATTTCTGTAACTTCTAGGAGTGGCTGTGGAAGTTGGCTGGCCTGAGCTATTAAGCCCTATGAGCTGAGCAGGAGTGGGGCACAGTGGCACAGCCTGTAAAAAAATGGCTCTAGTGCTTGTAAGGACTTTTAACAAACCATGGACAACACATGCCATATAAATTGGGTATCCAGGCAAGTATGTATTTGCCAAATCCATTTCCCACCACACAAATGCACGTGTCCTTAAGCATGCATACACAAACCCAAAAAACCTGAACTAATGTCATTCATAGAGACATGCATTTTCATATATAAATAACCACACAAAAAGGCTAGCTGTGATACCTGTGCATTTACTGTGAGCAGAAACATGAACACCATGCCCCAGACACTCTTGTGAAATAAATTTTGTCTTCAGTTTCAGTTTAATAGCTCAAGATCTTTCTGCCAGATGTATGAATGGCTTTGGGGGGAAAGGCAGGGGAAGGAAAATGAAGATGTGATCAACCTAGGAAATGGTTTTCGGAAACCTTCCAGCATCGTGAGCAAGCGAACACAAGAACACATTAGCATGGCGCACTGTCTGATGGATGCTCCAGAGGCTGGTTCATGGGACATAGGCTTTGTTTCACTGAGAAACAGACATTTGTGGGACGAGAGAAAGCAAATGGATGTAACAGACACAACCTTAAAAATTTTTAGCAGAGGCTTGTGAAATTGCACTAAGGAATGAATGGAGATTAGGAGCTGTCAAGACCTGAAATAAATTGATGGACCACAGTCATAGCTAATTGACAGTGACAAGTGTTGCTTTGCACTGTTTGGACTGGAAATGACATCTTGAGAAATTAAACTGAGGCCAGCAGACTCAGAATCACTGTTTTTCAGCTGTTCTAATAATCTCTTTCAAAAATATCCCTGCATGCTATATTATGTGTCTCAAGCCTTATTTCTGAACTAGAAGCTAACAGACAAAAGCGTTGATTAAATATGTGAACAATATTAAACTTGGAGATACTGTATACACCAAAAAGCACAAAAGATTTGTACAAAAGAAGTAGGGAGGCTATAAAAAATGGATTGGGAATAGCAATGAGATTTCAACACTAGCAAAGAAAAGCTATTGTTATCAAAGATGAAGTGTAGAGTTAGAAATTGTAATGACAGAAACTCATTAAGATGTAGTCCTGGGAATAAAAGGGTGAGAGGTAATATCAGGGCTATGCAAACAGAGGCATTTTACCATCATACACAGATGTGACAGCTTACACCGCTCTTTATATAGCATCAATAAAAATGCATCTAGCATTAACTCCAAATTGCAGGCACTCTGGTGTCAGAATGAAGGCAAGCAATGCTTTTGGAAAGTGAACAGGGTGCATGACTGGGGAAGCATTGCTCAGGAAAAGAGCCTGTTTGCAATGACTGCAATTATGATGTAATGCTAGTAGGAACAGAAATCCCCATCAGATATACAGTATTACCTCTGAGACATACCACAATGCAAGTCTGGAGCATTGAGAACCTCTAACAAAAAAAGTTGGTATTTCAGGAGCTGCAAAGATAATGGTAATGGAAAGGCTTTGTGGATACTGCAAGGGTAATCCACTGGGATCAGGACTAACATTACTAACACAGGTAGGCTAGTGAATGCAAGGCACTGTTTAAAATGAAGGTTAGTCGACATAGAAGGAGAGAAAAATCAAGGGAAAGGAAGATCCATTGTCCCTTTTACTGGGAGGCCTGAAGCTAAGAAGAACCTGAAAAAGAGGCATTTGTAGTTGCATGAAGGGTCTAGACTGGCAACAATGACTGTATGGCATAATGTGCATCTGAGACCTGATACAAAACCATCAGTCAGGTCAATCTTTCCATTGCTACCAGGAAACCTTGAAGTCATCAGTCAGACCCTTAGGTCATCCTGCTTGCCCTGACATTGCTCCAGCAAGCCTGATTTTCAAGACAAGCTGGTGTTCCTCACCTTACCACCTTGGTGCCATTCCTCATGACCTGCATGTCCACCATACAGCCGCCCGTGACATAAGCAGCCAGGTTCAGCTCGGAGAACTCAGCCTGAAGCAGAGCAAAAGGACAGAATGTTACTCAAGGGCACAAACACGCAGACACAGATGTAGAATTGTCTTTGGCTGGAATGTGCCTTTCCTTATTTTTATTTTTATTTTTTTTTTCTGTGAGGCAATGGGACATCTCATTACAGCTGATTTGCCCTGGAGAGACTGAAGAAGTATTTATGGCTCCCACTCTTGGGGAGTACAAGTATAAAGGATTAAGCTTATTGCAGTAATAAGTACTGAAGGAATTAAGAATGAGCAAGCTGAAAAACACACACAGGAAAGAATAATAATAATAATAAAAAAGAGGTAAGGTCATTTGAATTCAAATTCCAAGTTTCCACTTGGAAACATCCATTTAGAATTAGGTCTGAGTTGGCTGTTGTGCTACTAGCCAGCTATAAACCTAATACAAAAGATTTAAACCTAAATAGCTAAAAAGCCTTATTAAGCTGCAGGAAGGTGAAAAGCAGAGAAACCCACCTGATGTGGTTTACTTATTAAGATTTTAACTATCAGAGGGTTAGCGAAGCTGGGAAGGCTATTAACAGTACTGCTCAATTATTCAAACACTTTATATTTTCAAAGAGGTGTGACAAGGCTGGAAATGTTGGCCAGGAATATTTAAGCTATGGGGAGCAAAAGGCAATGTACACGGGTGCGATTATGACTGCAGTAGGTGTTGGTGAAGGTTAAGACACAAATCAGAGCGATTAACTTGGACGAGAGGTGTGATAATCCTCCTGCATGGCTGCTGGCTCTGCTGCCCCTCAGAAGGGGTGCCAGCGAGAATCAATGCTCTCAGTCCACTCTGTAGGAGGAGAATGTCAGGATTAGCTGATCAGTGCTCATCTAGGGCTCCAAATCCTGGTTCTGTTCTTTACAAGCAAACGAGCAGACCTTAAACTAGAATAGCCTCTTATTGTGCCATGCATGTCCTACCATTCCAGCTCTATGAAAACATACCTGTACAGATTCAGAATCCTATATTAAATGTGTGCCAGTGTATATGAATACAAATACAAATACAAACACAAACACAGACACAAATACAAACACAAATCATCAGGTTTTCTTTTTTTGACACAGAAAATTTAGTTGTCTCCCTTTGAACAGCTTTTTTTTCCCTTTCCTGTTAGGTGTTTCTTTCAGACTTAGTATGATGGAGACTGGGCAGCAGTAAACTCCTCTTCTAACCAGTGCCTATGTAATATCAAAGCATGCAGATGGTATTGCTAGTGCTCGTAATTTTGTTGAGATCCTTATACTATTTAATATTCTTCTGATACTTCTACTAGCTGGAACCAAAAGATAGTAAGATAGTGCCAGGAACAACTTTTATACAGACACTCCCCCAAAGCCCAGATTGAAAAAAGTATGTTTTGTCCTCATGAATGCATGGAAAAAACTTGCCAATGGAGAACCAGTGCACCTGTAAATGCTCAGAGGCCAGACGACAAATGAAAAAATAACTTCCAACTTTCCTTTTTCTTTGAATCCACATAATTTTAAAGCAATGACCATGGACTGCTGACCTGATGATGTAATGAGATTTCGTGTCTGCAGCCCTGTGTAAACTTTTCAAAGCAACACCCTTACATGATCTTACATCACTGTAACTCCCACTTACAATGAAACGAGGGGGATAATTTCTGTTGCCAGGAAATAAATCCTGCTTCAAGCACACACACACACCCCCATGAACAGAGGGAAGATGGCAGTAATTCAGGTGACTGGCTGGACTTTTCTTACGAGATTGCACAGTGTTGTCTTGGCCTTAGCCACGCTTCCTCAGTGATCATATTGGATAAGACAGAAAAAAATATGTACCTCTAAAACGCACCTGCATTTTAGATATTTAAACAATCTCAATAGAGGTAGGGAGGGGAGAGTCCTCCTTGATAAAATTCGGCAAGAGCAGATGCTCTTGTGGGTGAGCTCTCTAGTGGGTCAAGGCAAGCTTGCTAGCTTACATGTAGGCTCAAGAGGCTCTATGGACTGGGGAGATGAAGGGATGGTTTTCCAACCTGTGTATCTGTGGCTGCCTCAGATGCCTCAGACATGTCCTACTCTTAAGGCAGACGCTTACTGAGCTGGACCTTCAGCTTCTGCAGCTGAGGAATGCAATCATCTGATATGAACACCAGAGAAAGAAAGTGAAGTTTTAGGTCTGTGTCTTCATGTTTTTTATGCTTTCCTTCTGTAACCTTTTTCCATAGTGAATTTGTACTAAAAAGCTTAGCACTTTGCTTTGCTGGGGGTGAAAATGGTCAAACTTCATTTGATGGCTGGTACTTACAACCTAACTAAGTTGGTCTGACAGGCATTGCCCCTAGTCAGACCAAACAAAGATGTGTTCAGACACCAAATGTCCAACAGGCCTGGGAATCCCCCAAGATGGTAAGTACTTCATACCAAACTGCCAGGACTAATTTCAGGCCTGCTTATGTCAAGAGCCAAAAGAAAAGGAGAAATCCCCTTTGGCAACCATTGTCCAGGGGACCCTAGCAAAGAGAGAGGAGAGAGGTTCTGGGGAACTCAACTCCCTTGCCCCTAAAACATACAGATACACCATCACAGCTGAGGGACAATCCTTATCTTTTCCTGACACTCACTTATGCTTTAATGGACTAAGTTAAGGACCGCTGCTGCTTTCATGTAGCTGCTTTATCCCATCTGACAGGCCGCTGCTAGCTGGCGTTTAGAAGAGGGCTGAAAACTTCAGTCAGCAGAAATTGTTTCCTGTTGATTTTCCAGTGCTCCCTGTATTTTTAACTTTGTGGGTTTTGTAGCCTGATGACTTCCCTTGGCTGAGATTTCAAGTCTGAGATCATCTCCAGCCTGAGTTTACCTTGCAGACAAAGAGGTCTTTGAAAGCCGTCCGCGCAGATAGAGTGACAGGTAACTATGCATAAAACAGGAGAGCCCAGCTCCCTGTGGCCTTGCAGAGTCATTTGCATTAGGACTCATCAAATAGAAGAAGTCATTACATTAGCCTGATGGTGTTTTATACTTTCTTTGCAATGGTGCCAGTGGCTGCAAAAACATTCAGGGCAAGATTGAACCATGTGTGACAAACGTGACACAATCCGTCTTGAAGAATAGCATAATACAGACTGTGGGAGTGAAAATCTTTCATACTTCTGTGAGGCCCAGATCTGGAGGATGCCCACAGATATTTTGAGGATAGTTCTGTTAATGCCTATTTCAGGTATTCAGGAATCTCTCCACATCATTTGGACTAAACCTTAAGCTATTCTTAGTTTCTCCCATCAGTGTTCTCTAGGTGCTGGAGATCTTTTGGTGGGCTATTTTAGAGTTTCCCTTTCTGTTTGCTGATAATGAAACAAGGAAGATTTTGTCATTTTAAATCATGCTGTAGTAGAAATGCGTGGCTTGGTAGCTATACCTGTTAATGATTCTGGGGAAGCATGTGTTCAAAGTGGATTTTAAGCACTTTTCATAGAATGACTGGAAGTTGTGTTGGAAAAACCTCAAGATATACCATGACTGTCTCTCATTCCTAAGAAAAGGTCAGGTCTACCTCTATCATTGTGTGCAGATACGTAACCTTCTTGTATCCTCCATAGGTGAGGAACCTCCTTAGGCAATCTGTGCCTTAACAACCTTGGAAAGTTTCCCCAACATCCAGCCTAAATCTCTTCCCTCACACTTTAAGGCTGTATTTTTTTTGTCTATGACTTTCTCCTGCAGAACCTGAAAGCTAACTCTTCCCTCTTCCCTTTTTTTTTTCCCCCAGACAAAACCAACTTCATTCTTCGAACATTTTCATGTAGGTGATGTTTTTCAGCACATTGATTAATGTTTTTGCTGTCACTGGGATCCTCTCTGACAGGCCTGCAACTTCCTTGAGTTGTAATGGCCCAAACTCTCCATGATCCTTCAGCAGAGACCTGGACAATGTTGAGTAAGAAGTAAGACCACTCACCTTACATAAAATACTGCTATTCATATGTTACAGCATGGATTCGTCATATATGCAACAACATGACTGTTTTTTAACTCAGGTTCTGTCTGAGATCCACAGTAATCCTTGTTTTGCTTTGTCTAGGCTACTGACTTGCCTTCTGTTTCCTGTCTTGTGTGTCTGCCATTGATGATTGATGCATAAGGGGGAGATTTGTCAATGTCTATGAAAACTTTATGGGAGGTAGTAAAGAAGATGGAACCATTCTCTTATCAGTGGTGCCCAGGGAAAAGACAAGGGGAAATGGGCACAAAATGAAAAACTCTACATTCCATGTAAAAACAAGAAAACTCCCTTTCTATTGCAATGATTATCAAACACTGGAACAGGTTGCCCAGAGAGGCTTTGGAGTCTGCATCCCTGGAGACCATGAAACTTTTATTGGCCATGGTCTTGGGAAGCCTGCTTTATGCGTCCTTCCTCAGAGCAAGATATTGGACTATGAGATATCCAGATGTGCCTTCCAGCCTCAACCATTCTGTGATAAGTTTGGTATCTGGCAGACGCCCTTAATAAACTTCACCCTGCATGTCAAAGCGGAAGCCCAGGAAAGCATTCCATTTTGCTGCTTGAGCAGATGCTGAGGGTCAGTTCATCTTCACTGTGGCACAGGAATGCAGGAGTAGGAATGCAAGACAGGTTTTTGGATTTATGTTTTGGGGTCACGGGGGCTGATTTTTAGTTTGTTTGAAGCAAGCAGGCTTGTCCATGTGCAGTGATGAGCACACTGGGGTTTTGAGCCACTGAACTTTCTAACCCCTCATCTGTACATAAGTAACTAAAAGCTGGTCTGGCTGGTTATTGCTTAAAAGGGAGACACAAAGTTATATTAGACTTCTGTGTGAATTTGCATTTATATACACATTTGCATATATCCTGCACACACACAAAATTAATAGGTTGGGTTTTAGCACTGCCAGGGAACCTTTGTGTTTTCCTCATGCAACATGCTATACACTGCAACACATACACTGGCTTTTTAGGCAATGCAAGGTACCCACATCAGGATGCCAAGCACAAGTCTGGTGGTCACTCAGACCAGCCCTTCTCACCCACACGGACTTAGAAGAAGTTGACCTGTGGCACTGGAGCCACAAGACTTGCAGGGCACTGAGTCTATTGTATGGCTGGAGCTCCGCAGTCTCCATGCATCCTTTGGCTCTTCCCTACCCAGAGACTGTGCTCTGACCAAGGCTCTCCACTCTCCCAGTCTTGCACCTCAAACTCCTCACCAATTATCATTACATATCTGTTTTGATCCCCTTGCCCCATGACACACATTATCCAGTCAGGATAACAAGCTGGTCCATGTCATGGTTTAAGCACTTGGAACGAGGAATTACTACTGTCTAATCAAATCACATACATTCCTCAGTGGATTTTATGCTTTTCTTTTTTGTGGATCTTCCGATATGTACAAGGAAAGAAAGCCTTTGGCAGACACCAGACTGCATTCCTGTAACAGCACGTTTCATTACAACCATCATAAACATTACAGGAGGGAAGCAAGCAACCCCTAAATCCCGCACAGGCAGAAGGGTGAACAGATCAAATGGATGTGAACAGGGGAGGGCTGGGGCTGTGATGCTTGCTGTGCACATGCATGCGGAATTAGAGATTACACACCCTCATTCACTATGTCTCTTTCCTGAGACATTATTCCCTGGGAAGGCACCTTGCTCCCCACCCACCCACAGTGCTGGGATTGCTCTCTGGGAGAAAAGGATGGAGATGGCCCAGCTGGGAGGGGGATGCTGCTGCTCCATGGGGAGTTTCCACAACTGCTCTTCACAAGTCCTGAAGCTAGGATGCATACTCTTAGGCTACAGAGAGCGCTGATGCTGAAGGTCCACATATCTCGACCTGTGTGAGTGCCTTTTGGTGCATCAGCTCTGATGGCATTTGGAACTGTGTATTGAATTCCCTTTTCAGAAGTGGTGTGACTACCCAAAAATTGGAGCTTTATCAAAAGCACATTTCTAAATTTTTGATCCCAGGAAAAAATAGCTCAAAATCATGAACTCTGTAAACCTCCAAAAGCCAATGGAAGTAAAAAAAGTAAAAAAATAATAAAAGAAGAAGACACTATGTATGTAAGAAATTATTTTTGAGTCATTCTTGCTGCTTCTCCAGGTCTCTTTATTCATGGTTTTTGAATGCTTGTGTGTGGCAAAGCTATGAGAACTGCTGTTGCTGTTCTTAAACTGCTTTCTGGCTTTCACTTGAAAAAAACCAAACCAACCCCCAAACCTAAACATAAAATGAATAAAAATTATGTGGTTATGTGATGAGAGACTACTTTTCCTCTCATCACACATGGGCCTATCAAACTACCTTTTGAAAGGACCACTTTGTGCCGCATATGAAAATACCTCTTTAGGACGGGAAGTACAATGGAGCTGGAATTCATGATTTGTATTACAATTATCTTCTGTGAGCGCCAAGTACAACTTTTTTCCTGACAATGCTGCCAATAGAGTCATAATCTATACCACAAGACTTTTCCAGAAGAATGTACATAGGAGTTCACTAAATAATCATTCCCTGAAAATAAACCAGGCAGTGGGAACAAGTGGATGAGCTGTGCAAGAAGAATGTGCATCAGGCGGTCAGACGGACCCACCTCGTCACAGCAGGAAATGGTGGGAAGGAGACGGGTGGCACAACAG
>NW_009942285.1:42135-55945 GCF_000696875.1 Nestor notabilis | reverse complement strand
ACTCTTTCCACCCCCCTCCACCACCAATTAGCCAATGCCAGGAAAGATGTCTCTGCATATGTTTAAATGCCTTTGGGAAATACCTGAAGGAAAGGTACCCCAAAGGTGGTAGGCTCTCTCTAAGAAGTGCTGCTTGCTCTTGCCTACTAGATCTGTGCTCTTCTCTCTCCATCCTAGGCTCTCAGTGGTCAACACTGGGCACAAGACTGGAAAAACCCAACAGAGCCATAGGGTCTGACCCCTTGCTACTGCAGTTGCCCTGTCACAAAAGCCTTTCTTAAACCAGCATATTTATCAAAAGCAGCTGCGTCTCCTTCCGCCTCTGTTTTGGAAGGATAAACCCAGCTCTTTCAGCCTCCTATGAAACCAGGTCTCCATGGTCATCAGGTCTCCATGGTCATCCCAGTGACTCTACTCTGCACATCCTGCTTTGTGGGCATCTCTCTCCCAGACAGATGGCAAATGTCCACTCATCTGGCCACTGACCGCAGTATTACAGTCCATTAAATGGGTCTGTGGCTGTCCAGGTCTCAGCACCACCTTCTTGCCCTCTTGTCCTTGTTTTTGGGTGTGCTAGGGATACACAGTGGCATCCCTATTGCACATGGGACACACCTAATGCCCAAGGAGTCCCTCACCTGGGGTACATTGGGATAATATGGGAAACCCCAGAGTCATATGAAATCCTTAGAGCATGCAAGGCTTAGTTTTCTTTGGAACAGGGCAGAGAGGGTGAGGAAGGAGCTGCTGAGCTGCTACAGTTGCCTCTAGTGATGAAAGGCATTTGACAGAGCATAAGGTCTATGGTCTAATTCCTCCTCTTCCTGAAGATACCGTGTTTCCTGATGCCTCCTGTCTTCTGGCCAGCCAGTGAAGGACTGAGAAGATAAAAGCAAAATTAATTTTGGGAAAGACTAAAAGCATCTGGGCAAGTCCCACGGCCACTTTAAGATTCTTCTTTAAACACAACTTAACTTTAGATCTGTTGAATCCAACTTACACTTTTAATATCTAAAAGAATTTTTCTAGCATTTGTATTTTTTGGGAAAAGAACTGAATACGTATACACTGCAGTTCTCAAAGCCAGAAATCATAAGACAAGTAAAAGCAACAATATGAATCAAAATCTAAAAACCTTATTTTTAGCATAAAATAACAATGGTATTTTTAGGCTCAGTTGCTTCTTAAAGCTTAGGGGTTTACCCACACTGAGTAAAGCAGGTTGATAGCTGGTGTAGTTCAGCCTGGAGAAGGGAAGGCTTTGGGAGGACCTTAAAGCAGCTCCAGTGCCTAAAGGGGGCCTACAAGAAAGATGGAGAGGGGCTTTTTAGAAGGGTACATAGTGATAGGACAAGATGGAATGGGTTCAATCTGACAGAGGGGGGATTTAGCTTAGATATTAGGAAAAAAATTCTTCCCTGTGAGGGTCCTTAGGAGCTGGCACAGGTTGCCCAGAGAAACTGTGGCTGCCCCATCCCTGACAGTGTTCAAGGCCAAGTTGGACAGGGGTGGAGCAACCTGCTCTAGTGGAAGGTGTCCCTGCCCATGGCAGGGGCTTGGAACTAGATGAGCTTTAAGGTCCTTTCCAACCCAAACCATTCCATGATTTTATGATTATGAATGACTATCATTGCTATGGAAGGACTTGTAGTGGAAAATTATCCAAATAATCAAAATGTAATCCAAACTGCCTGCAAAGAAAAAGGGGGTCTGATTCAGAAGAGCACTTGCACTTGCTTCCCACCTCCACAGCCCTCATACAGCCCCTCATCTCCCCCCTGCAGTCAGCAGGAAGAAGGCAATGCTGAGTATGCCTGGGTTTCAGTCAAGGGTGGGCAATAATAAATCCCACCGCCTCTAAATCACCTTAATCAATATGTTTTGGGTGTTACACTGAAGATTAGAAGAAACAAAGGTGGAAACAATGTCAGGCTTCATGCTCATTTTAAGGGGTGACAGGAAACAGCAGAGGCTGGAGAGGTTGTACCTACCTGAATATCCCTTACAACTCTCTCCACTATTTACAGGCACCAGGCGGTGCCCACAGCATCTCTTGTCCATTGCTTTTCACTATTGGTAATGGACATAGCTGAAAAGCAAAGACCTTGGGGTGGTACTAAGGTCATGCAATTCATTCTTGTGTTAATGAACCATAAAACCCTCTTTGAGAGTCCATAAAATCTATTTTCATACAAACTGAGACTTACAGAAGCAGCTCCTGAGCAGCAGGATGGCATTTAATAGTCTCTTCCCTGTGGATTATCCAGCATCTAACATGAACTGAATTCACCTCTTGAAGTAACTCAGTATCTTGAAACTCTGCCTGTTTCTCCAATTTGGCTGAAATCAGCCAATGCCTTCCACAGTGTTGGGTGTGGGGGATAGATGTGGCAAGACAGCATGATCACATATGTCTTGCATTCCTCGGATGACAGCCAAGGGGGAGAGGCAGCTCTGAGAGCTGGTAGGGGTGTATAACCTGATTAGATAAGTGACTTCCCGCTGCTGAGAGAGGGAGAGTCAGTGCTGCTTTCAGCACTCCTGCTCCATTACAAATAAGTGATGTCATGACTTAAAGAAAAAAATCACCTACTATCCTACTCTGCTTCCCCCCAAAGACTGTCGAAATGGCTTGCTAAGAAAGAATTCAGATGTAGTAGAGATGGAGATGAAAGAGGAAGAGAAAAAGCAACAAAGCAAACTCTACCTTCAGTTTAAACCAACCACAGAGCATCCTGGAAGAATGGCAAAAAAATTAGCATGGTCAGAAAAACAGGCAGTTGCTTTTTCCCAATGCGGTTTTTCAAGAGTATTTAACATTTGGATATTTCCTTTCACTGCTTTCTGACATTCAAACTTTTTTTGTTATTTAGCTTTTCAGATCAAAAGTGGTTTTTTCCTATAAAATATAAAAACTTTCCAAAGACAAACTGTATTTCTGTCAGAGTCAATAATGTGTGGTTATCTGAAGCAGGATCAAATGGAAAACTGAAAAACTAAATGAACTTACTGAGCAGACTAAGTGGCTGAAGAGGTGCCCAAAAGTAAAATCTTGATCTGATGCAGATTTTATTCTGAACAGGAATAGAACTGAACAGGGCTTGAGCATGATGGCACAGTCTGTGTGCCATTCACGGGTCAGTTACAGTAGTGAAGACTGGTGAGCTAGGCACTTAAAAGAGAAAGGTGTGGGCCAGTCTGGTAAACAGAGCTATTCCCTGCTTTTTTTTTTCCCCATAATGGATGAACATTCGTTTTTCAGGTTGATAGGGTATGTGTTCAGCCTCAGGGGATCTGTTCCACAACACTTTAGGCTCCTGGATTGTGCTTGAGGAAGAAGAGAGGAAAGCTCCAGATAATTAGGGTGGGAGCAATGAAAGAAAATTGAATTTCAAGAAATACTGAGCAAGGATAGATGGGCAAGAAAAGCCAAGGGGACAAAAAGCAGGAGTTTGAAGAAAGAAGAGCCCCTCTCTTGGCCTTAATGATATGGGGAAGGGCCTGAGGTCAGATTCAGGGACTGCCTGTGACAACGCAGCTTCTGTGTTTCCCTTGACAGACAGTGATCCAGCTGGGGAAAGTGATCTTTCCTTCTGCTTTTGAGGTCTGGGGGAGTCAAGAGCAGTCCAATGCCCACTACTTGGAGGCTCAGCTGCCTGGTCTAAGGGGCTGGGAGGGGCTTAGTAGAAGCAGCCAGGACCTTTGTTCATTGTTCCTCAGCTCTCCTACCCACAGCGTACTTCATTCCCTCGGGCAGAGCTGCAGTCACTATGCTCAGTATTTAAAGAAGGCTGCAAGGGCTCTGGCAGTGGTCCTCACCAGCAGAATTACACCAGCTTTGCGGTCTTTACTTGGAGCGGTTTGGTGCCCCATCTCAATCATGGACATTCAGCCTATGTGAAGGATTTCAAGTGACAGACTGGGAAAGTCTCCCTGAAAGAGTGCTTGGGAAAATGTGATAAGCTGCCCAGTGACAATGACGAGGGTCATTACTGGGTTTAACCCATCAGGGATGAAGATTCCACTTCTGCCCCTCTCCACTCACCAACCATTCGAAGATAGTTTCTTTATAAGGACTTCAAGTGCAATAACATTCAAGGAGAAAGCTTATAAGGGGAAAAGCAGAGGCTGGAGGTTTAGGAAGGAATTAACAGGTCATTTTGAAGAGTAACAGGTCCAGCTTTGAAGCTGAGCCTTCTTTGAGCAGTGTAGTGGCTTGGATCAGAGGTTTGAAGGACAAATCTGACTTATTATTTGATTCCTTGCTTCTGTGTGAAAAGTGTGGTTTTGTTGTTTTGTTTTTTTAATCCATTGTTATCTTTTAGGACATTTAGTGATGCAGCCAGCAAAATAAAGACTTTGATAAGGAAGTGCAAGTGAGAATCGTTCTTCCTAATACCACCCAGTACTAGCTGATCAGAACATGTGTGATCATGTATAGTCCCAAGCAACTGGACAGCACCCCTTTGAAAGAAGAAGGAGCACTTTATCAAGGGCAATGGGTCCTAAGAATGTCTTCAAAACCACTGCATTAATAGTTCCATACACACACATGCACATGTGTGCACACACACACAATGCAGAATCAAAAGCTTTTTGAAGACAGAAAGTATCAGGTCATTCAGACAACATTCACTGGGTTTCTTTATCCATCCAAGTAATTTTATAGCCCTAATGAGTATAAAGCAAGCATATGATTCCTTCAGGATCACCAGCTCATCTCTACATCGCTCCTTACGCCTGCTTTCAAGTTAGATGCCTGCAAATGGTTACTAATAATCATATCTACTTTGACAACAGCATCCAAAGTTCCAGTCAATACTGGGACTTTGTTTTGACAGACACTGGACCAACACAGACAGAAGGGCACAAACCGCAGAATCAAGAGTTTTCAACTGAAACAGATGGCTGGTGAAGGCTAAAAGGGAAACAGATAATTTGCCCAGTGCCCTGTAGAGCACATCAGAAAACAGCCCACGAACCTCCTTACTGGTTGTGGACTTCAAGCAGATAAAAAGATTTTGCCAAATGCAGTTGTTTTACATACTTAAATCAAAGGTTTTAGGCTTAAATCAGAGTAAGTCAGAAGACTTGTATAGATCTCATGTGGAACATGACATCACCATGTACTGTTGCATGCTGACTTTACACTTTTTCAGGCATATATACAGAGCTGTGAGGTAGTCTTCCAATGGAAGAAATTATGATCCCATCGCCAGAACAGAAAATTGCATTTTAAGGAGAAATAGCAACTGATTTTGCAAAGGTAGGGAGGATGAAGGGATGGCCTAATAAGATATTTTTGTTTATTGCTTCCACAATTCTATAAAATGGACATACCTTAAAACTTATTAGTTCCTTTCTTCAAGACAAGAAATATCCACAGATTATCTGTGATCAAAACCTCAGCCCTGTCCACACACACTTATTAGAGCCAAATTCTTTTATCACTGACCTGTTCCACTCGGATATCAAATTCTCCATTCACCTTCTTCCCCTGGAAATATTTGGCCCTGCAGAAGAAATGAGACACAAACATGGTTAAAGAAGATTTTTGGCTTTCATTATATACTGTTTTGCTGCTGCATTTCTCTTCTTGCTGAAGAATTTCTATCCGGGTCACAGCATGTTTTCCTAATTCCTATCTGCTTTCAGCTTTCTGTTCTCCAAGAGAAACCTGCCAAGCCAGATGAAAACCACATTGGAAAGTTCCTTCAAGGCTTGTGACTTTTTCATTTTATTTTCAAACTGAAAACCAAATGCTCTCCTAATCTTTTCCAGAACAAAGTTTCCAATAGATTATTCCTTGCTATATCTCATTTAATACTCAATCTTCATTCTATAGAAGAAAGAGAGCAACATAAGACACAACATTAGAAACTACTTCTGACGTTGGGCAAGGATCTTTAAAATCATAGTTGAACTACTTGTGAAGCCTATTCTCTTGCTTTGTCTCTACAGGGCTGCTTTTTGATTCTGTTTGTTTTTCCACTACTGATTTAGAAAAACAGTATCTGCATCTACAGTGTTGCTAATGAAGGATCTCTTCTCCTGAACTGAGAAACTGTGTTTGTTTTGGAGGTGAATAGTGCCATGAGAAGGACATATACCTTCCACCACCTCTGCTCCTATCTGCCTACGCTATGCAGACAGCAAAGTACTTTCAGACGGATTGGTCATTTATGACAGGGAAAAGCTGACAGTAGTGCTGGAGAAGAAAACATAGGAAAAGGGCAAGCAGTTTTAGCTTTTTTATTCCTATTTATGTATAATCCTCCTTATATTGAATAGTCAATAGGGAACTTGTCAATATAATTTCCAATGTAACTATATCTCCCCAGTTCTTCCCCTCACCAAACAAGCTCAAAAGAAGAAAATATGAATTTATTTTCTCAGATCTCCCCCCTAAAACTTCAGGAAGACCATGTAAGTTCCAAAAAGCTGTTCTATTTGGAAACCATTGAAAACACAGTTCAGCCGTGCAAGAGCTGTTTCCAGAGACAAAGTAACTCTCTGCATTCTGTTTCCAATTGGCAAAGAGAGGACAGAATAAAGAAGTAAAGGAAAATGAGGGGAAGCCGACTTTGCTCCCTATTTTATAGTATTAGCAAAAAAAAAAAAAAAAGAAGAAGCTGGCTCACATTTTTACTATGTGTCTATTTGTTCCAATAAAAAAAAAGAGGAGAGACGGTAGGAAGGCAATTTTCCCCATGGCTGAAACACACCAGTTTTCAGCTGTGTGCTCCCCTCCCTCAGAAACGTGAAATGTAAATAAAAAACTGTGTTGTCATTCTGGCTCAAAACCAAGTCAAAACTTTTAATTTTATTAGAAAAACAAAACAAAACAAATCAAACCTACGTAAAATGATTCCAAAAGTTTTCTGCTTCATCCTTATGAGAGTATTTGAAGGCTGTATCAGGCTTCCCTTCCCTGACAGCCCATCCATCAGCATGGTGGTGATAAGACCTTTGCACAGAGATCAGTGAGGGACAGTGTAGCAGCCAGGTGTGACCAAGACCAAATGACTCAAACAACCCTGTACAGTACAAAAACCAGAACTGTGGCAATTTTTTCTCTTTTTCTTGAATTATGAGTGTTGCCTGAAAAAAAAAAGATCTCAGCAGACAAGCGGAGACATCATGCCTCTAACAATAAACAGGAACACTAATTGCGCTTAATAATTCCAATGTATTTCTGGAGGCATGGCTCTAGAGGGTCTGGCAACATTCCTTGCTCCTAAACACTGGGGATATTGCTGGAACCAGTGACTTCTGAGAAACTGGAATAAGCTCTAAGTGGGCCCACAGGAACTGCTCTGAAATTTGAGGCGTGCTATTCACTGGTACAAGCTTGTTTTTATTCCCAGCACACTCATAATATATACTCCTTACCCACATTTATGAAACACACTTCCTCCCTCTATGGCCTTCCCTCTTTGCTGACCAGCTGGTTGCAAACTCCTTGGTGCTGCCTTGCTTCAGCTTGTAATGAAGTGTGATTAACCAAAGTCTTAAGCCCAGTACAGATGGAGCAAAGAGGCTTCCACTGCCTAGTGCAGGAAATGAGCCTTCACATGGTTAAAAAATCCTCTCTCCCATCTCTACAGTACTGGCTCTGCTCATGGGTAATTGCACAGGGAGCACATCCAGAGTAAGGAGTCATTGGAATAGAGCAAGGGATCTCAACTTAGACACTGCGTGTCCTCTTCTTCTTATGCTCTTTCCACACAGGTTGTCTCATCCCATGTCTCTGATAACTTCCTATTAACAGCACAATATATCATTTTCTTTCAAGGAAAGCCCCCCAGGAGGGTTAACCTCCTCTGAGTGCCTCTGAAGACTACAGGTGCTAAGAAATTTGCAGCCAAATATTTTGGTCAGCCCATCATTTTGACACAGCCCAGGGTAAGAATGAAACACTTCTTTCTGAAGCATCTCGGGAGTCATGTTTTCAATTCACACCTGGGGTTGTGGAGCCCCTGGGCAGTAGAGGCTATCACGTTGAAATGAAAAATGGCTTTAGCCTCACCCTGGAGCCCTGAAATTTCAAGCAAGCTGGAATCATTGCTGATGCTGTGGAAACATCTCTGTTGCAAAAGGGAGAGTATTTTGGTCAGTAATGTACAATGTACGAAATGGCATTTGGTTCCTACAGTGGACGTGAGATGGAGGAGAGGAAGACGATGCTGCCCTGGTGGGGATGCAGGAGAAAGACAGATGGGTGTTTCTGGTAGGTGAAACTGTGCAAGACATTTGTGGATGCTCTCTGCCGCAAAACCACCTGTGCAAGGCTCTTCCAGACCTCTGCCTATAGGAAGTAACATGCTCCAGGGCTATTTAGGCATCTTGTAGTGCAGCAGGGGAGTGGTACCCAGAAGACCAGTCAAAGCCTTTCTGGAGAGCCTTGGAAGTGTCCCCATTCACCTCCAGCACAGCCAATTGCCAGTGATCAAAGGAGCAGCTCATTGCCCTGGAATGGGGGCTGTTTGGCATCTCCCAGCTCAGGAAACTGGGCAAGTCAGTGGCTGTACAAACCTACCCCCTCTCCTGGGCAGCCTGCAGCACTGACCACTGCTTGGCTGGCCATCCCTTTATTATAAAGCATGTCAGATGTTCAACCCACCAGAACCATTCGTTATAATCTGGCAGGCAGGGTGCAGATGGGGTGGTGTGGCTGCTGTGATCTCAGTAAATTAGCATGTGAACATGTTTTGACTGAAGAA
This sequence comes from Nestor notabilis, assembly GCF_000696875.1. NCBI lineage: Eukaryota > Metazoa > Chordata > Aves > Psittaciformes > Psittacidae > Nestor > Nestor notabilis. The sequence goes on along the minus strand of NW_009942285.1, from coordinate 47,222 downwards.
AACTGCAGGGCCATGTTCAAGAACAGTTCCTGGATAGGATTTACATTGCTAGGCAATGCATTTAAATGTGGCTGCATTGGCTGGGAGGGAGGAAGCACCATAATAAACAGCCAAAAGCTGTTTCTCTTCGAGGGAGAAAGCTTGCCTTGAATCCTTCTATCTTTGTGATGGAAGAAGCCGCATGCTCTGGAAAAGGACATATTTTCTGGGTGCAAGAGCACCAAAAAAAATTCTGCTTTCTGCCTCAGCCCTGACATGATTACAGGGCCACAAGAAACCCAATGACTCTTTTTATGAAGTAATTTGGAAAGAATAAAAGCTTATTTTCCAGAGCTGCCATGAAACAGTTCCAGTCTGCCTCAGCAACTGTGGCTGGAGGAAGCGTATACACAATTCTCTGTCAGATACAGAGTGCACCCTTAATAGCAGCAGGGAAAAATAAATGATCAATTTACCTCCAGTTACTTACACAAGAGATAAGTCACATAAAGCCCATGTATAACATTAGTGCCTCTAGGTGTTTGCAAAGCGTCTGCCTGAGCAAGGGATGCCGTCACTGACTCAACACTGCTAACACATTTGTAAGACACTTGAATACCAGATTTTATCCCTCTGGTGTCACTGACAGCTGGGACAACTTGTACCATGCCCATATGAGGGGTGCCCAAACAGGGATGCTCCCCTGCTCCTTCGTACTAATGCCCTTAGTCTGTTAACACAGGGATTCAGTCCTCATGCAGTGTGAATTTTCCTGTCAAAGCCTCATGAGTCACAAGGTCCAGGGGACGTAGAGCTGGGCCAGTGGGCTACAGGTACAGGAACTGGGGCCAGTTGGCATTGCTGTGCTGCTCCTGTGTCATGGAAGAGCAAGAAGGGGGACTACAAGGATGACAGAGAGGGGCTCTTCATCAGGGACTGTAGTGATAGGACAAGGGGTAACGGGTTCAAACTTAAACAGGGGGAATTCAGGTCAGATCTAAGGGAGAAGTTCTTTACAGTGAGGGTGGTGAGGCACTGGAATGGGTTGCCCAAAGAAGTGGTAAATGCCCCATCCCTGGCAGTGTTCAAGGCCAGATTGGACGGAGTCTTAGGCAACATGGTCTAGTGTGAGGTGTTCCTGCCCATGGCAGTGGGATTGGAACTAGATGATCTTAAGGTCCCTTCCAACCCAAACTATTCTGTGATTCTATGAAAACTCACAAGCTACTTCTGTTAGGTGAGCACAGATCATCTTGCAGTTTCTCTGTGTGATAAATAACCGGTTACATCTGCCTTGTGCTCTTTCTGCTTTAAAACAAAAGTTGGTGCAGTGGGTGCTCAACCCATCAGCCAATAAACATGTTCAGTGCAGGAATCCAGAAGAAGCTATTTCTACAGAGCTTGTACTATCTCTCCTAGAGTTATTTCTTCTCTCTTCCCTCTGCTTTTTTCCTCTTGGTGCAAAGCAGCATACCCAAGCTGCTTAAGAGGCCTGCTTCAATGTTTTCCTCTGTATCTGTGGGAAACAGAGGCATCAGGTATGTAACAGGGGACTGCACAACTTCTGCTGGGCTGGAACATGCTCTGCACAGGTAAGGAATAGGAAAAAATGCAAAGAGGTACAATTACAATAGGTATTACAGCTTGTTACCTGATTACAGCAGGCATCAAGCATCAGTTAGACAAGTGCCAAGGGAGCTCTTCCCCAGGTACAGTGCCATTAGACAGCAGCCCATGTAAGAAAAGGTGCAGAATACTGACCTCAGCATTGGGACAGGAGTAGTCAGGAAGGACAAGAGATTTGAGGTGATTGTGATGGCCTGGAGGAGTGCTGTGATTCATTAGCTGGGCAAAGCAGAAGTTACGACAGATTATACAGCTTTGAAGACAGTCTGGTATTTTGTATTTAATTCAGGGGATTTCTTCAGGGGTTCCTGTAAAATGGCTTCTGTATAAAGCAATTTTCTAGGATAGAAAGATATCAAGGAAATCAAAGAAATATAGCTCAAATATTCCTATGAGAGACCTCAGTGGAGTTGATGTAGCAAATGTCATTGCAATTGCCGGTAGTATGTCTTGGTAACTGGAAAGCCATCCTTCAGATGAACAAATAAACCTAAGCCCAAATCCCCTGTGACGTGAATGAACCCAAGCACTTTTTAGGACATCACTGTCCAACAGAGGCTATCAGCTACAAACTTAGGTGCAGGCTTGTAGCTTCACCCCAGAAATGTGCTCAGTATAACTGAAAGTGTGCCAGAGGGTCACTGGGATACTGTAATAGCTAATTCCTCCAAATCCTCTGACAGATCTTGTGCCTTTAGAGCAAGACATAACAAGCAAAGAAAGCCAGCCACACTTTGGATGGAGACCACTTCTCATCTGGAGTGGGAAGCAGCCTTTTCCACCCTGTGGAGGGGCCAGAGCAAAACACACTGAGGAGGAGAGGGGAAACATGCAGGACTTCTGGGGAGAGATGGGCAAGGGATTGGGTGGAAGAAAGAGGAAAAGAAATGGGGAAGAAGAGACCTGGGTAAATAAACCAAAAGGGACCCATGGGCAAATTCTGGAATTATCTGGATTATTTCCCTGGAATCTCATTACACGTACTTTTTTCAAGCTGCTTGGGAAAATAATGCATGCAATTTCTTTCTGGATCAGCCTGGAAAAGGCAAGGCTGAAGCTCCCTGGACTGGGTGTGGGGGACTTCGGGGCAGGAGGGGAGAGGGTTAGCCACTGTACGAAATCCCTGTGTCAAAGTGCCTGGGGGCCCAAGTGATGCACAAGGCACTCACTGTATGTCTGCATTGTCTCCTTCATAAAAGGGGCTGGGACTGGGAAAAAGGAGACAGTTTCCAGGATACTGGCCAGCAGCCGCTGGAATGCCCTGACCCCCCCAGCCCCTACATGCTATAAAGGCAGTGAGGAGGGGAGGGGAAGAGGGAGGAGAGATGCGTTTGTGCCCTTTTTCCTTCAGGGGTGAAAACAAGGAAGGTTTTCCTTTCAGGAGCCAGTCCTCAACCCCTTCACCACTTCTCCCCAGTTTAGCAATTCTCAGCTGCAAATAGTAAGGGTTTCTGAGATGGTAAAGTCCTGACTGCCAAGGGCACAGGGAAGAGAAAACTCACTCCACAAATGCTAAGGTTTGCAGCCTACTGGAGCTTTTGTCCACTTCAGCATTATGCACTGTTCAGCTGTGGGACGGACTGGCTGGTAGTTAGTATTTATTCTATAAGAGTACCTTAGGCCAGGGGTAGATGGTGTCAGGATGCTACAGATGGCGTATAAGGCATGATGGATGTGTGCTTCAACACCTCAGAAAACAAGGTCTGAATTGCAGGTTAAATGGACCAGAGTGCAGAAAGAAAGAAAGGGTACCTGCACTCTACGGATAGACAGTGAGGGACAAAGAGGTAAATCTAAGTTTTAGGTTGGATAAAAACTAACTACACCGATGCATTTCTAGGAGGTGCACAGAAGTTTCATCTCCAGCCTTGGGGTGCAGTGGTGCTGCCCTCAGCCCCTTGTTGAGATCATCTTGTTCTCAATGCTGTCACTACCTGCCTTGCTGGAGCCACCAAAAGGAGAGCCAGCTCAGCTGTGCTGCAGGTAGGTCCTCAGTGTCTGAGGTCGGGCCATGGGAACAGACTGCCTTTGTTGCCTTCTGGGAAGAACCACAAGACCCAGCCCGCTCTTGTTACCGTAAAATAACCCCCAAGGCATTACTAGTTATGGGATCACATAAAGGGAAGAAACGCTTCTCCTGAATAGGTTTTATCGAGCTGTGGTATGGTGGTTGGGGTTTTTTTTTGATAGAGGAAGTCCTCATGGTGAGGTCCTTGATGAGATCTGAGGTTCCACCCTACAGGGCTGTAAGGATTTTCCTGGCTTGAACGCACACAGAAAGGGAAGCTTTGGGTCAGGAAGGGAGAAGAGTTTTTTAAATCGTCTTTTGTGAGTCCTCTCTTTCTCTAAGGGAACTAAAGGTCTGTTTTCGAGGGAAACCTGGGCTGGCAAGCCACCAGCGCTTTAACGATCACAGACACAACCAGTCAGGCTGCACTTTCTATTCAAGGAACTGTGGAGTCCCACACAATACCGGCCTCCCGGCATCTTCCCGTGCCGCCTCCTTCTTGTGAAATGGGGGTAATCAAAGCTGTCCCTCCCCAGGGGAAGAAGCCCTAGTTAGTGCAGTGCTATTGCTTTTGGGCACAGCTTTTTGTGCTTCTCTGAGCTGTCAGGATAGGAAGGACACTTTGCTGTGGGTCTGGTCCTCCACCCAGGCTACATTGCAGTCACATTCCTCCTGGCCACAAGGAGCTGGGGTGGGAGGGAGTGGAGGTGGGAGGCTGCATTAAGTACAACATGAGGCAGCAATTTTATTTTGCGTATTATCAAAATAGTACATTGCTGGAACATTTCCACATTGCTAAATCTAGATGGTATGGCCTGGAGCTGCTCACAAGGGGTATCATTTTGTTCAGGGTTGTGCAATATTTTATTGCAGCCCTCTTCTGCCCTCCATGAACATGAGGAGCAGGGGAATGGGGCTAACTTGAACCAACACTGAGGCAGGGCTGCTGGCTTTCAAGCACAAGAAACCTGGCTCACAAACCTTGAGGAATACATCTGAAGGATTATTATTATTTTATTTTTCTTAATATGTACAGGACTAGTCAGGACATTCTGAGGTTAAATTCTGTGCATTTATAGGAACTCTGGTAAAGCAATTAAGGTCCCAGATTTGACTTCCATTAGCATATTTATAACCTGGTGAGGAATGTTTTCCATATTCCTTGTATCTATTTTTGTAATGATACTAATCCTTTACATTTCTGTATCACCTTTCATTTAGGAGGACTAGATCCCAAGTTGCTTTACATATGCAGGACAAAAATACAGGCAGACATGATGGTGACATACCTAAGACAGATTGGAAAGCAATGTGATATATGCAATTTATTGAATATCTTTGACAGCCTTACCTGCTTTTAACCCCTATGCCTGTGTGTTAGGGAATACAGAAACCCTTCATGTTGCTTCCAAGCACACACATATAACATACACATACACACGTATATGTGTAATACAAACTTGCCTCCTCTTTC